>NW_011476825.1:0-6397 GCF_000754665.1 Bison bison bison | reverse complement strand
AAGGGACAAAGAGAAACAAGAGGCAAATCAGAACCAGTGTGAAACTACTCTTGACAAGGAGAAAAATATTTTTTTCATAAATAATAAAATTTAAATGGCTTAAGTTATATTCTAATATTAACATCTTCAAAAATGCTTATGGAAATTCTCATAAATGGAATAAAATACCCATGTTGTTGTTCAGTTGCTAGTCGTGTCCAACTCTTGGCAACCCTATGGACTGCAGCACGCCAAACTTCCCTGTGCTTTCCTATCTCTCAGAGTTTGCTCAAATTCATGTCCATTGAGTTGGTGATACTATCTAATCATCTCATCCTCTGCTGCCCCCTTCTCCTTTTGCCTTCAATCTTTCCCAGCATTAGAGTCTTTTCCATGAAAACAACTTAAAGATACGGTATATATTTTGCATCCCCATCTCCCAGGTCTGAATAAAGGTGCAGCCAACAAACACTTACTAGAAAGTAGGTTTAACCCAGGAACTGTAGGCATGTACTGCTGAAGAGAAGGAGAAGATTGAGCTTCACGGTTTCTTATTGTCTGATTTATACAGAATCGCCATCGACCAACTGGGGATGACTGAGGAGGAGCAGATTCATCTGTAGAAAGAATTGGCAAAAATTAATATGCTAAGCAACTGTCAATATATTTAACTTGTTAACTAAGAAAATAAGGTTAAAACAACAAATTGTCTTTTATCTCTATTTCCAACAGGAACTTATAAGACCAGACCTCCCAAACCTGACTGACAAATACTCTAAAAAACTAAGCGCAAGATATCTTTAGAGAAGGATTTGGGATTCTTCAGAAACAAACACTGCATCAGTAGTGATGAAAAGCAGGGCACTTCTTTTTGGAAAAAAATGAAAAGCATTTTTTCCATTAAAACCTACATCTTTGTTTTGTATCTTGATTATGGTAGTGCTTACACATATCTATAGTAAAGTTGCTTAGTCGTGTCCCACTCTTTGCAACCCCATGGACTGTAGCCTACCAGGCTCCTTCCTACATGGGATTCTCCAGGCAAGAATACTGGAGTGGGTAGCCATTCCCTTCTCCAGGAGATCTTCCCAATCCAGGGATCGAACCCAGGTCTTCTGCACTGCAGGCACACGCTTTAACCTCTGAGCCACCAGGGAAGCCCCTGTGTATATGTGTATAGATCTGTGTATAGATACACATATCTATAAGAGGACAAAAATTTACATAACTCTACACCAAAAGAAAAAAAGCCAATTTTACTTTATAACAACTTAAAAAATAAAGTGAAATAAGGCCCTACATCTGTATTCCTACTTTGTTAACTTATTCAAATAAGTAATTCTCTTTTAAACTTTACCCTACTTTGCCAGTTAGAAATCTACTCAAACTCCTACTAATAAGAAAATGAAGATAGAGGAGAATCCTAGCACCCTAAAACAATCTAACTTTCAGGATAATGGTATCTGGTTCCATGACTCCCACACCACCTGTTGTTTCTTCATGCTATTGTAATTCCTTCAGAGGTCCTCATTTGTCTATGGTTCTTCTCCCCCTCACAGATACTCTAAATATATCTATGATCAGAGCTGAAAAGAATGGAGAAAAAAGGTTGTGAGAAGAGAAAATAGAAGACCTCATTTTTAGTCCATGGATATTTATCTGGTATCTGATTTTCAAAAACTTATTAGTGATCAGAGCAGGTAGAAGCATATCATTGGTGGAATGAAATCAAGAAACGAATGCTACTGATATTAAACATGAGACAAACTCAGAATACAGTGATTTTAGTTAAGAAAGTCGCTGTCCATCTCATATCAGGAGAAAAATAAAACTTGCCAGTTAAATTCAAACATTAAAGCTGTTAAAGGTCATCAGTACTGTGACTGCTTTTCTGGTAACATACCACACGACAACTCAGAAATAAATTAATCAGGTAAAGAACCAATACTTGGAGGAAATTTGGAGAAGAGTTTTACTTCTCACTTTTTTTACTTCTTATTTCTGAGCTATAAAGTCCTTTCAAAGTGTGGGGAAACCTATATTAACAATTTATCAAATTCCTTTATTGGCTGATATCCTTCCCAAGGTATGTAAATTAAGTTTCCAAATGTCTTGCTTCAAAAGCCAAATGGTAAATTTTGTTAAATATACTTACTGCTGGTTTGACTGGATGCAGAATTTATCTGTACTTGTTCAGATGATCCTGTCTGAATTAAAAATGAATAGATAAATAAAGAAGTTCCTGATACATATTCGAGAAGACCTATTTGCTAAGCAACTGCTCTTACTTGGCTACTGCTGGGTTCCACAGTAACAGAGTCAACTCCAACAGCTCTTTCTGTAGCAGAGTGAACATGAAGGATCTCCTGGGCTTGACCTACGATAGCCCTCAATTCTTCCACAAATTTTTCTTTTTCACTTTCCAAGACAAAGTTATCTTCAACCTATCCAAAAGGAAAAGTAAGTCTATTCAAAAGAATGTATTTAGTTTCTTTGAAATTATAATATGGTGACTACCGTAAAGAAAAATTAATTGCTATTTAGACCCGATTGCCACAACAGAATTAAGAAAAGACTGGCAAAAAAATGCCAGACAACACATTAAATTATTCTTTCTACTTGAGATCACCAGCATTTGTCAGATTGGCACTACTTACCAGAAGCCAGAATTTAAAAAAATGTTAGCATTCTATAAATTAATTTGAATTCTAATTAATTAAAATTAATTAACTCTATAAATTAATTTGAAGAACATAACTGAGGCAATGTTTACATTTAAAACTAGGATGTCCAAACCCAAAAGCTTTTAAATCAAAAATCACAAAATGAAACATCTCTAAAGATGATAAAGTATGGCCCCAAGACAGTTCAGAAAATACTAAGTTGAATAAGAGGCAGAATTCACAATATTATTAACATTTTCAAATGTTAAATTCTGCTTGGCTAGGAATGTATATCCAAAGAAAACTGGCAGAAACAAAAGTATTATGTACTCTTCCTGCCACCCTAGCCCATTCCCCTAAAAAAAGAGGGGAATACTAACTTAAGCCTAACAATTCAAAGAAAATACAAAAACTAAATGAAATGATGAACATTACTTGAACACCTATATGTAAGATGTTATAACTGTATAAACTATTAATACTTAGGCCTCACCCTCCAAAATCCTAATTTAATTAGGGACCCAGGAAACAGAACTGTTTTTGTCTTAGGGTTTTTTGGCCATACCATGCGGTTTGCAGGATCTTAGTTCCCCAACCAGGGACTGAACCTGGGCAACTGCAGTGAAAGCTCCAAGTCCTAACCACTGGACCTCTAAGGAATTCCCCAAAGGACTGTTTTTTAAAAGCTCTTCTGTTGATTTTGACATGCAGCTAGAGTTAAGAACCACTGACCTAGCTCCTTTCTTAATAAAACTCCCTCATATTTTACACATAAATATACTGACACCAGAGGGGGTATAGTGACTTACTTTTGATCATAACCAATTTAGCTCTTTACGAATTTTAAAAAGCAGCAGTACCCTAAGAAAATACGGCTCTCAGTAAATGAGGGGGGAGAATTAAAGGGGAAAAAGACAAACAATTCTGAAGGGAAAACGGTTTGTCTTTTCTGTACTTACCATATAGTCTGCAATATCCTCTGGTGCATCACCATCAACATCGAACTTGAAGGTGACCATCTTGTTATTGTGTGTCTCCAGTTGACACTCCACCATGTTGTCTCCAGAGGTTGAAACCTGGATACAAATATTTTACTAGTTTAAGAGTCAGTCATTGCCTTCTTTTTGCAAAGGGAATAGGAAATATTTCGACGAGCTCACATAAAATATATGAAAAAATGGTCTAAAATACTGAGAATCTAAAAAGATTCTGCTTTTCCCTTGGTGAAATACTGTCTAAATAACCACTGTATGACAAATCTAAGGCTCAAATTATTCAGCAAAAAAATCAGGAAAGGAAAGGAGCACAACTTTTATAAAAATACAAAAAAAGTTACGATAATCCCTATAACTATCTGCAATGCAAAGATCTAAATCTGGGCAATCATTTTCAAAATTCTCCCAATCTCACAAATTGACCTTTAAGCAAAGGAAAATACACTAATAATAGACACGTAAACTGGTCCAACCTTTCTGGACAGCAATCTAGAAATATGTATTGAGAAAGTTTAAAAATCTTCATACTCTGATCAATAATTCTACTTCCAAGAATCTATCATAAGGAAATAATCACCACAAATACAAAGATTTGTGCTCAAGGGTATCTGCTTAAGAATTTCATAATACTCTATACTCACTGCCACAGCAACATTGCCCCTCCCTGACTGCCCAGACCTCAACATGCACTCTTAACCAAATCATATTTACACACTGACCTGAAGAACAGTAAGCTGAAATTTAGTTCCCTTCTCTGACCGAGGACAGGAAGCTCTTCTCTGTTTGATCCGATCTTGTTTGCCATTTCCACTTGGGTTATCAAGGGTAT
This sequence comes from Bison bison bison, assembly GCF_000754665.1. Lineage (NCBI taxonomy): Eukaryota > Metazoa > Chordata > Mammalia > Artiodactyla > Bovidae > Bison > Bison bison. The sequence continues at coordinate 1,931 of NW_011476825.1, read as the reverse complement.
TTGTGTTTTCCTTCACAGGTGCCACATCATGACTCAAACTATTATTTAAAACAAAAAAAAAAAAAAAACAAAAGCAACTCCAATTCAGTTTCTCAGAGAAGACATTATTCTATGATTCTCAAAGTCCAATATTTAACCCAAATCAGATTTATAACTGATTTATATCTGAAATCCCTGTATGGCTAGAATCATTCCATTTTGATGGTAAAATTCTAAGAAAAACCCTCTATTACAAAATAATAAATGAGTTTAAATAAAATATATAAGTTGTACAATATCTCTCAAAAAGTTATAATTGTACAACTTTGCAAATATACTAAATTCCATTGAATTGTACACTTTAAATGGGTGAAAATTTAATGGTATGTGAATTATGTCTCAATGAAGCTGTTTTTAAAAGTTACAAAACACTGAGATTACTTGAGGCAAACATCTCACAGTAATGGGAGTGAAAAAAACACTGCTAGTGATGGACCTCTGTGGAACCTTTTATCAGTGGATGTTCTTGACCAATTTTATTTTGTTTGTTTAGGGTTTTTCTTATTAATATGTTCAAATAAAATTCTAAAAACCAATTCTAACTCAAAATAATATACCTGTTCATGTAAGAAAATCAACAGAAGATAGACGAGGTGTGGAAGACAGAAATAGTGCAGGAAACAGAACAAGAAATGAAAATGAGATAAACAAAAGGAATATTATTCAGCTATAAAAGGAATTCCTGAAAAAAATCTACTCCTGATCACTGGCTATACTAAAGCCTTTGACTGTGTGGATCAAAACAAACTGTGGAAAATTCTTCAAGACATGGGACTACCAGACTATATTACCTACCTCCTGAGAAACCTGTATGTAGGTCAAGAAGCAACAGTTAGAACCGGACGTGCAACAACAGACTGGTTCCAAATGGAAAGGAGTACGATAAGGCTGTATATTTTCTTCCTGCTTATTTAACTTATATGCAGAGTACATCATGCAAAATGCCAGGCAGGATGAAGTACAAGCTGGAATCAAGACTTCCAGGAGAAATATCAATAACCTCAGATATGCAGATGATACCACCCTAATGGCAGAAAGTAAAGAGGAAATAAAGAACCTCTTGATGAAGTTGAAAGAGAAGAGTGGAAAAAGCTGGCTTAAAACACAACATTCAAAAAACAAAGATCCTGGCATCTGGTCCCATTACTTCACAGCAAGTAGATGGGGAAACAATGGAAACAGTGACAAACTTTATTTTTTTGGGCTCCAAAATCACTGCAGATGGTGACTGCAGCCATGAAATTAGAATACGCTTGCTCCTTGGAAGAAAAGCTATGACAAACCTAGACAGTGTATTAAAAAGCAGAGATATTCATTTGCCAACAAAGGTCCATATAGTCAAAGCTATGGTTCTTCCAGTAGTCATGTATAGATATGAGAGTTGGACCATAAAAAAGGCTGATTGCCACAGAATTGATGCTTTCAAATTATGGTGCTGGAGAAGACACTTGAGAGTCCCTTGGACAGCAAGGAAATCAAACCAGCCAATCTTAAGGGAAATCAGCCCTGAATACTCACTGGAAGGACTGATGTTAAAGCTGAAGCTCCAATACTTTGGCCACCTGATGTGAAGAGCTGACTCACTGGAAAAGACCCTGATGCTAGGAAAGACAGAAGACAGGAGGAGAAGGGTGTAACAGGATGATACGGTTGGATGGCATCACCTACTCAATGGACATGACTTTGAGCAAACTCTGGGAGATAGTGAAGGATAGGGAAGCCTAGCATGCTGCAGTCCATGTGGTTGTGAAGAGTCAGATATGACTTAGCAACTGAACAACAACATAAAAAGAATGAAATCTTGCCATTTGTAACAACATACATAGATGTTGAGGGCATTATGCTAAGTGAAGTAAGTCAGAAACAGAAATACAAATACCGTATGATCAATG
>NW_011476824.1:8314-10548 GCF_000754665.1 Bison bison bison | reverse complement strand
GACAGGTCCATGGGGTCGCAAAGAGTTGGACATGACTGAGCGACTGAACTGAACTGAATTGATGGTTCTTATCATCAGACTGTGTTGCTAATGCTTTGTTATCTGTTTCCTACCACTATATGTCACTGCTGTGTCCTCATTGCCTAGAACAGTGTTTGGCACACAATAGGAACTCAGTGAATATTTCTTAAATGAAAGGATGTGAACTGACAGTTCATAGAAATGGAAAGCAGATGAATTTTACTTTTAAGTGTGTATATAGAGCTGTTGCCGGAGAAGGCAATGGCACCCCACTCCAGTACTCTTGCCTGGCAAATCCCATGGACGGAGGAGCCTGGTAGGCTGCAGTCCATGAGGTCGCTAAGAGTCGGACACAACTGAGTGACTTCACTTTCACTTTTCACTTTCATGCTTGGTAGAAGGAAATGGCAACCCACTCCAGTGTTCTTGCCTGGAGAATCCCAGGGACGGGGGAGCCTGGTGGGCTGCCATCTATGGGGTCGCACAGAGTTGGACACGACTGAAGTGACTTAGCAGCAGCAGCAGCAGTAGAGCTGTTGCATTATTTCTAGTAGTGCTGTGGATTTCCACAGGATATATGTACTGGAGTTTATTTAACTGGTCCCCTACTGAGGAACATTTATGTTGCTTCCCATAGTGTGCGATTACAGATACTGCTGCATTGTAGGAAGATGGTAATCTTCTCAGCAAATGTTGTTGGAACAAGTGGATATTCAAATGCAAAAAACCTGAACCTTCACCACTACCTCACCATCATCAGAAACTGACTTTAAATGAATTACGTACCTAAATGTCAAACCTAAAACTTAAAAACTTCTTGAAGAAATTAAAGGAGAAAATGTGACTATGGCTTGGGCAAAAATAATTTTAGGTATGACACCCAAAGCACAAGCCATAGGAAAACCAAATAATGTGGACTTTGTCAAAATTAAATATTTCAGCTCTTTGAAAGGTACTATTAATGAATGAAAAGACAAGGCACAGAAAATATTTGCAGAGCACATATCTGACAGAGGCCTTCTATCCAGAATACATAGGTAACTCTCAAAAGTGTATAGTAGGAAGATGAAAGCCCTCTCCTGGTAGCCTGGCACCTTCAGGGACTGAAGCTTGTGTTCTAGAGATCTGCTGCAAACAGTTACATCATTCATTCATGTAGCAAACATTTGCTGAGTGTCTACTCTGGGCCAGACTTTATTCAAGCACAAGGGATACATCAGTACACAAAACGATCATGGAGCACTCATTCCTGTGGGAAGAGGTGGGCAAAAACAAAGGAACAGGTTGGAGCGGTATAGTTGTAATCTAGTTAGACTTAAGTCATCCAGATAATTGCATCTTCAGTTAACATTTTCCACTGCCTGACAAGACAGGAGCCTCAGTAACATGAGGTTTCCTTTCAAGTTGTGGGCATCCTTAGGCATCTGAAGTCAGTCTTTCCTCTGTCCTCGTGTATTAGAAGGATTTGATAGTATACACCCCTTAAGTCTAGTCCTCAGAACCACTGTCTGTCAAGCCAAGCAAAATTCAAGCACCTTCAATTTAGGGTACAACATGTGAATCTACTTTAGTGTGCTTAAAAAATTAAGGGTAACATGGTTCATGCACATCCATATTTTGCCAGATTTCTTCCACACTCTACAGTCAAGGATGAATATCAGGTCATGGGATTTGGAACTTGAATCCTTCACTGGGAATTCTTTAATACAGCCTTGCCTGTTCTTGACGTCAGGCAGTGCCATCTTAGATTGCTCGCCTAAAGATCAAGGTCCCTTCAGTTGAGCCTCTTTTACTCATCTTGAGCCCAACTGATGTGTCATTTCTGGAAGTTGAAACATCTCATTATTTGTCTTAGTACTCATCAGAAGCCAAGAGATCCCCAAGGGAAATATGCTACCCTAGGGGAAAATAGATGGTAACGGCCTCTGGTTTTCTGTAGGTGTTGGCATATGGTACTTGTGTGGTTAAAGTCTGTAGTTCGAACAGCCCCCAACTAGCACTTTAGAAAATTTAGATTTATTCCAATTATTACTAATTACTACATGCATGCTTCCTGAGTCTGTGTATCTAAGAACGGACAAATCATCCTTCCTGTTGACTTCCACTGCCCCCTCAGGAGAATTCAGTCTGATGGACACACAGCAAATACATGTGAAGGCTCCACACTTCAATTAAGCCACTGGTCCAACCCATCTAATCCCTGCAAAGGGCAA
>NW_011476824.1:4884-6092 GCF_000754665.1 Bison bison bison | reverse complement strand
TCCCACAGTCAAATCAAGCCCATCTTCCACAGTTCACCACCATCTCCTTGACATCCGGACCTGCCTCTACCCTGTCACTACTGCTCCAGCTCTGTTAAGTCCATCTCCTAAATGTCTCCTCAGTCATCATCTGTCCAATTTCCCCCATGTCTTTTAAATTTTTTTTAATTTACTTAGGGCTGCACAGGGTCTTCATTATCGTGTGGGCTTTTCTCAAGTTCCAGTGAGTGGTGGCACTCTCCAGTTAACATGTGTGGACTTCTCATCGCGGTGGCTTCTCTTACGGAGCACAAGTGCTAGAGCTCAGGCTTACTTGCCCTGAAGCATGTGGGATCTTCCCAGACCAGGGAGCGAACCCATGTACCCTGCATTGGCAGGTAGACTCTTAACCAGTGGACCAGAAGGAAGTTCCTCCCCATGTCCTTAACTATGGTGGTCTCCTCTTTGTCCCTCTGTGCCTAAATCTTGCCTTCTTGTCTGCTCTCCACATGGTTTCCTGACCCAGAGTTGATCGTGCCACACTCCTGCCTGAATTCTTTCATAGACTACTCTCCCCCTCCCATCAGTATTAAGCCCCCACCTTATGGTTGAGCCCAATGTCTCACACCTTTCCAGCATGTATCTCCAGACAAACAGCTTCCTACTGTAGCCTGCAGAAGTTTCCACGCTCTTCACCATCAGTGCCTTTGCTCAGACCATTGCTTTGTCCTAGGATGATGAGTTCCTTGGGCCTCTAACCTTGATTCATGGGAGGGGCTGTGGACGAGTGTGGCCATGGATCCCAAAAGAAATTGCTCTTCCCTACCCTATTCCTTCCCCTACAAGAGCAGTGTTTAGCCTCTGGGGACTCCTCCTGTGGATGAGTCTATGAATATGTGGAGGGGGTGCTCTTCTCTTCCTGAAGCTCTCCTTGGACTTGGCTTATAAACTGGTCTTTTCTTTTATACTTGCTCCCAGACCCCAGAGTTCCTAAGAGCACCCCAGGGTGAATATCCTGCTGTGAGGTCTACTTCCTGAGTTGGCTTTGGGCTAAAGGTTTTCCTTCTTACCCCAGATTCTGTCCTGGTGGTAATAGGAGAATGAGGCAGTTCTGCCTGTCCTCAACCCACAGCAGAGGAACATTAGATAAGAGAACCCCTGAGTTCTGCCTCCTCTTTTTCTGTGTGATGGAAATAACCTGAGCCTCCCTGCTGGGGATCCCACATCAT
>NW_011476824.1:0-1265 GCF_000754665.1 Bison bison bison | reverse complement strand
GATACTATGCCTGTGTCTGGGCAGGTGATGGCCTAAAGATGCTACATCCTGCTCTGTTCCCTGTCGACTGGTCCTCTTTGATGGGATGGAATGTCACCCACAACAGAGTGGACACATCCAGGCCCACAGTGGGGGGGCCTTTGAGGATCTGATTTGGGAGCAGCACCAGAGATACTCACATTTCTAGATACCCACGGTTCATGGGACCTTTGGCAAGGTGCATACAGGATGAAAAGGCTTTGTCTTCCAGAGCTTTATCCTGATAGTGGAGCAGATAGAGGTAGTCATGTAGGGAGCACAGAGGGAAGGGTCTGTAGAAAAATTCAGGGAAACAGCTATGAGACCCCAAAAGGTGGGGCTGGGCAGTGAAGGCCAGAGAGCTTCAGAAATCAGATGTGAGCCAATCCCAGTATTGAGCAAAATGTATGATGGGAAAATCCCAGTAGAATCAACAGTTCTGTGCTCTAGCCAGTAAAGCTGATGGCAACCCTGGCTGTCTTTGAGATGCTGTCCTTCCACCGACCCAGCCTTCCCTGAGCCACACAGATGACTTCCAGTGCCCCACCCACTTTGCACTCACGAGTTGCCTAATGGCTGATTACTCTCTGCCTCGTGGCACAGTCAGGGAAAAGGGCAAGCAGAGTATGGGATTGCGGCCCAGCTGGGCTCTTTGTTGACAATTTGTGGCTACTGCTGCATCACTAGAGGCCCCTGTGTGTCTAGGGATGCCATGAGGAATGCACTGGTGGAGTAGGGGGGAAAGGCAGCTCCACCTTTCCCACAGCTAGGTTGCTGTGGAGGTGAGAACACTAAGAGCTAAGGAGTTGTGTTCACTTTGCGCGCAGAGTCTTCCCCAGCCAGCAGTCCTGATGCTGGGGCCTCCCACGCAGGCCTCGGCGGGGCTTGCCATGTGACCCCAGCAGGGCTGTCGGATCAGCTCACCCCCCCCAAACCCCTGGTCCTCCCCTCTCGCATCCAGTGCTGAAGTGAAGGCTCTCTGGGAAGCCAAGCTCCCAGCTAGCAGAGGTCATTTTAAAATAACCTGCAGAAGTCCTTTGAAGACATCGCTGTCATGGCAGATAAAGGAAACTTAGGGGCTACAGCATGCCTGGATTTTTAAAAAGCATCTGACAGTGTTGGGCTTGGAGATGAATGGGCAACATGGGTAATGGGGAAGGCTGGTAGGTGGTGTGAGGGCTGAATTAAAAATAGCACCTGGCCCTTTTGTAAGTGTGTCTTTGAAGGGTCTCTCCTACAAAATGCCA
>NW_011476823.1:11393-12546 GCF_000754665.1 Bison bison bison | reverse complement strand
CTGTTTCCACTGTTTCCCCATCTATTTCCCATGAAGTGATGGGACTGGATGCCATGATCTTCGTTTTCTAAATGTTGAGCTTTAAGCTAACTTTTTCACTCTCCACTTTCACTTTCATCAAGAGGCTTTTTAGTTCCTCTTCACTTTCTGCCATAAGGGTGGTGTCATCAGCATATCTGAGGTCATTGATATTTCTCCCGGCAATCTTGACTCCAGCTTGTGTTTCTTCCAGTCCGCATTTCTCATGATGTACTCTGCATATAAGTTAAATAAGCAGGGTGACAATATACAGCCTTGACGTACTCCTTTTCCTATTTGGAACCAGTCTGTTGTTCCATGTCCAGTTCTAAATGGTGCTTCCTGACCTGCATATAGGTTTCTCAAGAGGCAGGTCAGGTGGTCTGGTATTCCCACCTCTTTCAGAATTTTCCATAGTTTATTGTGATCCACACAGTCAAAGGCTATGGCATAGTCAATAAAGCAGAAATAGATGTTTTTCTGGAACTCTCATCTTTTTCGATGATCCAGTGGATGTTGGCAATTCGATCTCTGTTTCCTCTGCCTTTTCAAAAACTGGCTTGAACATCAGGAAGTTCACAGTTCACATATTGCTAAACCTGGCTTGGAGAATTTTGAGCATTACTTTACTAACATGTGAGATGAGTGCAATTGTGCAGTAGTTTGAGCTTTCTTTGGCATTGCCTTTCTTTGGGATTGGAATAAAAACTGACCTTTTCCAGTCCTGTGGCCACTGCTGAGTTTTCCAGATTTGCTGGCATATTGAGTGCAGCACTTTCACAGCATCATCTTTCAGGACTTGAAATAGCTCAACTGGAATTCTATCACCTCCACTAGCTTTGTTCGTAGTGATGCTTTCTAAGGCCCACTTGACTTCACATTCCAGGATGTCTGGCTTCAGGTCAGTGACCACACCATCGTGATTATCTGGGTTGTGAAGATCTTTTTTGTGCAGTTCTTCTGTGTATTCTTGCCACCTCTTCTTAATATCTTCTGCTTCTGTTAGGTCTGTACCATTTCTGTCCTTTATCAAGCTCATCTTTGCATGAAATGTTCCCTTGGTATCTCTAATTTTCTTGAAGAGATCTCTAGTCTTTCTCATTCTGTTGTTTTCCTCTGTTTCTTTGCGTTGATT
>NW_011476823.1:4836-8284 GCF_000754665.1 Bison bison bison | reverse complement strand
GATGCTGGGAGGGATTGGGGGCAGGAGGAGAAGGGGACGACAGAGGATGAGATGGCTGGATGGCATCACTGACTCGATGGATGTGAGTCTGAGTGAACTCCAGGAGTTGGTGAGGGACAGGGAGGCCTGGCGTGCTGCGACTCATGGGGTCGCAAAGAGTCGGACTCGACTGAGCGACTGAACTGACTGGTCTTACTTTTAAGTCTTTAATCCATTTTGAACTTATCTTTGTGTATGACATTAGGAAGTATTCTAATTTCATTCTTTTGCATATACCTGTCCAGTTTCCCAATACCACTTATTGAAGAGGTTATCTTTGCCCCATTGTATATTCTTACTTCCTTTGTCAAAAATAAGGTACCCATGGATGTATGGGTTTTTCTCTGGGCTCACTATCTTGTTCCATTGGTCTATATTTCTGTTTTTGTGCCAATACCATACTGTTTTGATGACTGTAACTTTGTAGTATAGTCTGAAGTCAGGCAGGTTGATTCCTCCAGCTCCATCTTTCTTTCTCAAGACTGCTTTGGCTATTCAGGGTCTTTTGTGTTTCCATATGAATTGTAAAATTTTTGTTCTAGTTCTGTGAAAAATGCCATTGGTAATTTGATAGGGATCACATTGAATCTAGACTTTTTGGTAGCATAGTCATTTTCACAATATTGATTCTTCCTTTCCATACGCATGGAATTTCTGTCCATCTGTTCATGTTGTCTTTGATTTCTTTCATCAGTGTCATAATTTTTTGCATAGAGTTCTTTTGTCTCCTTAAGTAGGTTTATTCCTAGATGTTTTATTCTTTTTATTGCAGTGGTGAATGGGATTAATTCCTTAATTTCTCTTTCAGACTTTTCATTGTTAGTATATAGAAATACAATTGATCTGTGTATACGTTGTATCCCATGACTTTGCTGAATTCACTGATTGCTGCTGCTGCTGCTGCTAAGTCACTTCAGTCATGTCCGACTCTGTGCAACCCCGTAGATGACAGCCCACCAGGTCCCCCCGTACCTGGGATTCTCCAGGCAAGAACACTGGAGTGGGTTGCCATTTCCTTTTCCAATGAATTCACTGATTAGCTCTAACAATTTTCTGATAGTTTCTTTTGGGTTTTCTATGTATAGTATCATTTCACCCGCAAACAGTTTTACTTCTTTTCTGATATGGATTCCTTTTATTTCTTTTTCTTCTCTAATTCCATTTTCTTATCTAAACCACAGCCAGGACTTCCAAAACTACATTGAATAATTGTGGTGAGAGTAGACACCCTTGCCTTTTTCTTGATCTTAGAGGGAATGCTTTTAATTTTTCACCATTGAGAATAATGTTTGACATGGGCTTATATATGGCCTTTACTATGTTGATGTAGGTTATTTCTATGCTCATTTTTTAAAGCATTTTTAACATCAATGGGTGCTGAATTTTGTCAAAGGCTTTTTCTGCATTTACTGAGATACTCATGGTTTTCATCTTTCAATTTGTCAATATGGTGTATCACACTGATTGATTTACGTTTATTGAAGAAACCTTGCATCCCTGAAATAAATCCATCTTGATCATGGTGTATGAGCTTTTTAATGTGCTGTTGAATTCTTTTTGTCAGAATTTTGTTGGGTTTTTTTGCATCTATGTTCATAAGTGATATTGGCCTGTAATTTGTGTGTGTGTGTTGTCTTTGCCTGGTTTTGGTATGGGGTGGGGGTGGGGGATTGTGGTCTTGCATATGAGTTTGGAAGTGTTCCTTCTGCAATTTTTTGGAAGAGTTTAAGAAAAATAGGCATTAACCTCTTCTTTAAATGCTAGATAGAAATTCCATGTGAAACCATCTGGCCCTGTGACTTTGATTTTTGAGAGATTTTTTTATCACAGTTTAGATTTTAGTGTTTGTAATTATCATGTTCATAATTCCTACTTTTTCCTGGCTCAGTCTTGGGAAGATGAGCTTTTCTAACACTCTGTCCATTTCCTCTAGGTTGTCCATTTTATTAGCATACAGTTACTCATAATATTCTTTTATGGTCCTTTGTATTTCTGTGTTGTCTGTTGTAACCTCTCCTTTTTTATTTCTAATTTTGTTATTTTGATTTCTCTCCCTTTTTTCCTTGATGAGTCTGGCTAGTGCTTTGTCAATTTTATCTTCTCAAAGAACCAGCTGTTAGTTTTATTAATCTTTGTTATTGTTTCCTTTTTAAAAATTTTTTATTTTATTTTTAAACTTTACAAATTGTATTAGTTTTGCCAAATATCAAAATGAATCTGCCACAGGTATTTCTTTTTCATTTTTTCTGCTCTGATCTTTATAATTTCTTTCCTTCTCCTAACCAGGGTTTTTCTTTGTTGTTGTTCCTCTTCTTTTTCCAGCTGCTTCAGATGTAGAGTTAGGTTGTCTGTTTAATGCTTTTCTTGTTTCTTGAAGTAGCATTGTATTCCTATAAACTTACCTATTAGAACGGCTTTACTGAATCCCATAGGTTTGGGATCGTCATGATTTGTTGTCATTTGTTTCTTGGAATCTATTTTTTTTTATTTTATTTTATTTTAACTTACATAATTGTATTATTTTTCCCAAATATCAAAATGAATCTGCCACAGGTATACATGTGTTCCCCATCCTGAACCCTCCTCCCTGCTCCTTCCCCATACCATCCCTCTGGGTCGTTTCAGTGCACTAGCCCCAAGCATCCACTATCGTGCTTCGAACCTGGAATGGTAACTCGTTTCTTACATGATATTTTACATGTTTAAATGTCATTCTCCCAAATCTTCCCACCCTCTCCCTCTCCCACAGAGTCCATAAGACTGTTCTATACATCAGTGTCTCTTTTGCTGTCTCGTACACCGGGTTATTGTTACCATCTTTCTAAATTCCATATATATGCGTTAGTATACTGTATTGGTGTTTTTCTTTCTGGCTTACTTCACTCTGTATAATAGGCTACAGTTTCATCCATCTCATTAGAACTGATTCAAATGTATTCTTTTTAATGGCTGAGTAATACTCCATTGTGTATATGTACCACAGCTTTCTTATCCATTCATCTGCTGATGGACATCTAGGTTGCTTCCATGTCCTGGCTATTATAAACAGTGCTGCGATGAACATTGGGGTACACGTGTCTCTTTCCCTTCTGGTTTCCTCAGTGTGTATGCCTAGCAGTGGGATTGCTGGATCATAAGGCAGTTCTATTTCCAGTTTTTTAAGGAATCTCCACACTGTTCTCCATAGTGGCTGTACTAGTTTGCATTCCCACCAACAGTGTAAGAGGGTTCCCTTTTCTCCACACCCTCTCCAGCATTTATTATTTGCAGATTTTTGGATAGCAGCCATTCTGACTGGTGTCAGATGGTTCCTCACTATGGTTTTGATTTGCATTTCTCTGATAATGAGTGATGTTGAGCATCTTTTCATGTGTTTGTTAGCCATCTGTATGTCTTCTTTGGAGAAATG
>NW_011476823.1:3337-4736 GCF_000754665.1 Bison bison bison | reverse complement strand
ATCTTTTTGCCTATGTTCTCCTCTAGGAGTTTTATGGTTTCTGGTCTTACTTTTAGATCTTTAATCCATTTTGAGTTTATTTTTGTGTATGGTGTTAGAAAGTGTTCTAGTTTCATTCTTTTACAAGTGGTTGACCAGATTTCCCAGCACCACTTGTTAAAGAGATTGTCTTTAATCCATTGTATATTCTTGCCTCCTTTGTCAAAGATAAGGTGTCCATATGTGCGTGGATTTATCTCTGGGCTTTCTATTTTGTTCCATTGATCTATATTTCTGTCTTTGTGCCAGTACCATACTGTCTTGATAACTGTGGCTTTGTAGTAGAGCCTGAAGTCAGGTAGATTGATTCCTCCAGTTTCATTCTTCTTTCTCAAGATCGCTTTGGCTATTCAAGGTTTTTTGTATTTCCATACAAATTGTGAAATTATTTGTTCAACCTCTGTGAAGAATACTGTTGGTAGCTTGGTAGGGATTGCATTGAATCTATAAATTGCTTTGGGTAGTATACTCATTTTCACCATATTGATTCCTCCAATCCATGAACATGGTATATTTCTCCATCTATTAGTGTCCTCTTTGAGTTCTTTCACCAGTGTTTCATAGTTTTCTATATATAGGTCTTTAGTTTCTTTAGGTAGATATATGCCTAAGTATTTTATTCTTTCCATTGCAATGGTGAATGGAATTGTTTCCTTAATTTCTCTTTCTGTTTTCTCATTGTTAGTGTATAGGAATGCAAGGGATTTCTGTGTGTTGATTTTATATCCTGCAACTTTACTATAGTCACTGATTATTTCTAGTAATTTTCTGGTGGAGTCTTTAGGGTTTTCTAAGTAGAGGACCATGTCATCTGCAAATAGTGAGAGTTTTACTTCTTCTTTTCCAATTTGGATTCCTTTTATTTCTTTTTCTGCTCTGATTGCTGTGGCAAAACCTTCTAAAACTATGTTGAATAGTAATGGTAAAAGTGGGCACCCTTGTCTTGTTCCTGACTTTAGAGGAAATGCTTTCAATTTTTCACCATTGAGGATAATGTTTGCTGTGGGTTTGTCATATATAGCTTTTATTATGTTGAGGTATGTTCCTTCAATTACTGCTTTCTGGAGAGTTTTTATCATAAATGGATGTTGAATTTTGTCAAAGGCTTTCTCTGCATCTATTGAGATAATCATATGGTTTTTATTTTTCAGTTTGTTAATGCGGTGTATTACATTGATTGATTTGCGGATATTGAAGAATCCTTGCATCCCTGGGATAAAGCCCACTTGGTCATGGTGTATGATCTTTTTAATGTATTGTTGGATTCTGATTGCTAGAATTTTGTTAAGGATTTTTGCATGTATGTTCATCAGTGATATTGGCCTGTAGTTTTCTTTTTTGTGTGTGTGGCATCTTTGTC
>NW_011476823.1:1352-1991 GCF_000754665.1 Bison bison bison | reverse complement strand
TATTTATAATTGTTTTATCTTCTTCTTGGATTGATCCTTTGATCATTATGTAGTGACCTTCTTTGTCTCTTTTCACAGCCTTTGTTTTAAAGTCTATTTTATCTGATATGAGTATTGCTACTCCTGCTTTCTTTTGGTCCCTGTTTGCATGGAAAATCTTTTTCCAGCCCTTCACTTTCAGTCTGTATGCGTCCCCTGTTTTGAGGTGGGTCTCTTGTAGGCAACATATGTAGGGGTCTTGTTTTTGTATCCATTCAGCCAGTCTTTGTCTTTCGGTTGGGGCATTCAACCCATTTACGTTTAAGGTAATTACTGATAAGTATGATCCCATTGCCATTTACTTTATTGTTTGGGGTTCGAATTTATACACCGTTTTTGTGTTTCCTGTCTAGAGAATATCCTTTAGTATTTGTTGGAGAGCTGGTTTTGTGGTGCAGAATTCTCTCAGCTTTTGCTTGTCTGAAAAGCTTTTGATTCCTCCTTCATACTTGAATGAGGTCCTTGCTGGGTACAATAATCTGGACTGTAGGTTATTTTCTTTCATCATTTTAAGTATGTCTTGCCATTCCCTCCTGGCTTGAAGAGTTTCTATTGAAAGATCAGCTGTTATCCTTATGGGAATTCCCTTGTGTGTTATTT
>NW_011476823.1:0-1252 GCF_000754665.1 Bison bison bison | reverse complement strand
GCGTTTAGTAGTGTCCTGGAGGTCTCTGAGATTGTCCTCATTTCTTTTAATTCGTTTTTCTTTTATCCTCTCTGATTCATTTATTTCTACCATTCTATCTTCTAATTCACTAATCCTGTCTTCTGCCTCTGTTATTCTACTATTTGTTGCCTCCAGAGTGTTTTTAATTTCATTTATTGCATTATTCATTATATATTGACTCTTTTTTATTTCTTCTAGGTCCCTGTTAAACCTTTCTTGCATCTTCTCAATCCTTGTCTCCAGGCTATTTATCTGTGATTCCATTTTGATTTCAAGATTTTGGATCGGCGAGAGCCTGTGCTAAGGATTCTGTGAGGCACCATGTGCTGGTGTGTGTTGGTGTGCTGGTGAACATGAGCACTAGGAAGTGCTGAGGCCATCACAGCGGTGGATCCTGAGGTACCAAAGCCCCATCCCGAACTCTGCTGTGGGCTCTTCTAAGCCCATTGTTTCTTTTAGATTTGCTGGGGCCTACACAATCTCAGAGCCCAAAATTTGGCATGGCCAGTACTGCGGCCTGAGCCTGTTGGCTTAACAGTAGCAACAGGAGTGGCAGCAGTTGCGGTCTTCATTCAGAATACAAGCCTGGGAGTGGGCACTTGTTTAACACTTGGAAATGAATTGTCTGAGTAGACACACGTGCTAACAAAGCAAAAGACTTGATTGGAAGGAGGTGCTGGAGCAGAGAGCAGCTGGAGTCTGTCCTCCACAGCCTTCATCATCTAGTTACCCTTGATGGTTAACTTCCTCTTGGATTTGGCCAATGGGAGGCACCAGCAGGGATCTGAGGATGGTTCATATGATGCCCATCTTTGCATGAAATGTTCCCTTGGCCCCGGAGGAGCCAAGATGGCGGAGGAGTAGGACGGGGAGAACACTTTCTCCCCCACAAATTCATCAAAAGAGCGTTTAAACGTCAAGTAAATTCCACAAAACAACTTCTGAATGCCGGCAGAGGACATCAGGCACCCAGAAAAGCAATCCAACTCTTCGAAAGGAGCGCGACTGAACAAAGAGAAGAAATACAACTCCACCCATCAGAACACCGACACAAGCTTCCCTAACCAGGAAACCTTGACAAGCCACCTGTACAAACCTACACACAGCGAGGAAAAGCCACAATAAAGAGAACTCCACAAACTGCCAGAATACAGAAAGGACACCCCAAACTCAGCAATTTAAACAAGATGAAGAGACAGAGGAATAGCCAGCAGATAAAGGAACAGGATAA
>NW_011476822.1:9777-11257 GCF_000754665.1 Bison bison bison | reverse complement strand
TTCTCTTGCCTGGAAAATCCCATGGACGGAGGAGCCTGGTAGGCTGCAGTCCATGGGGTTGCTAAGAGTTGGACACGACTGAACGACTTCACTTTCACTTTTCACTTTCATGTATTGGAGAAGGAAATGGCAACCCACTCCAGTGTTCTTGCCTGGAGAATCCCAGGGACAGGGGAGCCTTGTGGGATGCTGTCTATGGGGTCACACAGAGTCGGACATGACTGAAGTGACTTAGCATAGCATAGCATAGCAAATGGATTAAATGCCCCAATCAAAAAGCAGACTGACTGAATGGATAAAAAAGAAGACCCACTTCAGACCCAAGGACACATTCACATTGAAAATGAGGGAATGGAAAAAGATATTCCATGTAAACAGAAATCAAAATAAAGCTGGAGTAGCAATATTCATATCAGAGAAAATAAACTTTAAAATAAAGATGGTTACAAGAGATAAGGAAAGACACTACATAATGATCAAAGGATCAATCCGAGAAGAAGATATAACAATTATAAATATTTATGTACCCAAATAGTACTACCTAAACAGTAACACAGTATTAGTGAAGGACTTTAATACCACATTGCTATTCTGCTCAGTCATGTCCAACTCTTTGAGATCCCATGAACTGTAGCCTGACAGGCTCCTCTGTCCATGGAATTCTCCAGGCAAGTATACTGGAGTGGGTAACCATTCCCTTCTCCAGCAGGTCTTCCCAACCCAGGGATTGAACCCAGGTTTCCTGCATTGCAGGCAGATTCTTTACCATCAGAATACAGTTTCCTCTCAAGGGCGCATGAAACATTCTCCAGGACAGACAACATCTTGGGTCACAAATCAAGCCATGGAGAATTTAAGAAAATTTAAATTATATGAAGCATCTTTTCTGAACACTATGAGATTAGAAATCAATTCCAAGAAAAAAAAAAACACTAAAAACACAAACAAAAGGAGACTAAACTGTGATGCTAAATAACTAAGAGATTACCAAATAAATCAAAGAGGAAATTTTTTTTAAATAGCTAAAAACAAATGATGATGAAAACATTTTCTATTTTTTGACATTTTTGTCTGTTTTTGGTATCAAGTTAATCGTGTCCTTATACATTTGTATGTATGGGATGCAGAAAAAGCATTTCTAAGAGGGAAGTTTAGAGTAATTCAGTCTCACCTCAAGGAACAAGAAAAATCTCAAATAACTAACTTAATCTTACACATAAAGCAACTAGAAAAAGAACAATAAAAAAATGAAGTTAGTATAAAGAAAGCAATAATAAAGATTAGAGAAGAAATAAATGAAATAAAAGCAAAGAAAGCAATAGCAAAAATCAATAAAAGTTGAGAAGATAAATAAAATTGATACACCATTAGCCAGATTCCTCAAGAAAAAAAAGAAGACTCAGTAAAATTAGAAATAAAAAAGCAGAAATTACAACTGACATTGCAGAAAGAAGGATAATAAGTTGATCACGATCAATTA
>NW_011476822.1:3894-6955 GCF_000754665.1 Bison bison bison | reverse complement strand
ATATCTTCTTGGAAATTTGGCTTCTTTGTTTTAATATAATGCCCCTTTTAATCTCTGATTGTATCTCTTGTTTTGAAATCTATTTTGTCTGAAATTAATGTAGTTACTGAAGATTTCTTTTGATTAATGTGGATAATGAATCTTTCTTCATCCCTTTAATTTTAATGTACCTGTGTCTTCATATTTAATGAGGTTCTTGTAGGCAACATATAGCTGAATTCTTTTTTTTTAAATCTACTCCGACAATCTCTGTATTTTAACTGTTGCATTTAGACTATTCATACTTAAGGTGATTGTTGATATAATTTAATTAATATATACAATATTTATAAATCCTCCTCATTGTGCATTTTCTTTTGTTGTTCCAATATTTTTCTCTTTTCTCTTCTTACTGATCATTCTAGGTGATCCTCTTTCCTCTCTTTGATAGTGTATCAATTATAATTCTTTTAAAGGAATGTTCAGTTGTTGCCCTAGAGTTTGCCGTATATAACTAATCTAAATCCACTTTCAAATAACATGGGCAATTCAGGTCCTTTACAACAAATTATTCTCAATTCTTCCCTATTATCTCTTATTGCCTGTATGCTAAGTTACTTCCATCTTGTACAACTCATCATGATCCTATGGACTGTAGCCCACTAGGCTCCTTTGTCCATGGGATTTCCCAGGCAAGAATGCTGCAGTAGGTAGTCATTACCTTCTCCAAGGGATCTTGACTCAGTGATCAAAACAGAGTCTCTTACATCTGCTACATTGATATGTGGATACTTTATCACTAACACCACCTTGGAAGCCCCTGCTGTTGTTGCTCAGTTGCCCAGGCATGTCTGACTCTTTGCAGCCCTATGGACTGTAGCACACCAGGCCTCCCTGGACCTCACCATCTCCCAAAGTTTGCCCAAGTTGATGTCCATTTCATTGGTGGTGCCATCCACTCATCTCATCCTCTGATGCCTTTTCCTCTTTCCGACCTTAATCTTCCCCAGCATCAGGGGCTTTTCCAATGAGTGTTCTCTTCTCATCAGGTGACCAAAACACTGGAGCTTAAGCTTCAATATTTGTCCTTCCACTGAATATTCAGGGTTGATTTCCTTTAAGATTGACTGATCTCCTTTTTGCTCAAGGGACTCTCAGGAGTCTTTTCCAGCACCACAGTTTGAAGGTAACAATTCTTTGGCACTCTGCCTTCTTTACCATCCAACCCTCACAATAGTACGTGACCACTGGGAAGACCATAGCCCTGACTATGCAGACTTTTGTCAGCAGAAAGAGGCTTCTGCTTTTCAACACATTGTCTAGGATTGTCGTAACTTTCCTGTCAAAAAGTAATCATCTTCTGATTTCATGGCTGCAGCCCAAGAAGAGGAAATTTATCACTGCTTCCACATTTTCCCCTTCTATTTGTCATGAAGCAATGGGGCTGGATGCCATGATCAAAGTTTTTTCTTTAATATTTAGTTAAGCTACCTTTTTCACTCTCCTCATTCACCCTCATTAAGAGGTTCATTAATTCCTCTTTGCTTTCTGCCATCAGAGTGGTATCATCCACATATCTGAGGTTGTTCATGTTTTTTTCAGCCTATCTTGATACTAGATTGTAACTCATCTAGCCTGGCATTTCTCATGATGAGCTCAGCATATAAGTTAAATAAACAGGGTGACAACAGATGGCTCTGTCGTACTCCTTTCTCAATCCTGAACCACTCAGTTGCTCCATACAGGGTTCTAACTGTTGCATCTTGACCCACATACAGGTTTCTCAGGAGACAGGTGAACGTGAACGTGAATGTGAAGTCGCTCAGTCGTGTCTGACTCTATGCGACCCCATGGACTGTAGTCTACCAGGCTCCTCTGTCCATGGGATTTTCCAGGCAATACTACTGAAGTGGATTGCCATTTCCTTCTCCAAGGGATGTTCCCAACCCAGGGATCGAACCTGGGTCTCCCGCATCAGAGACAGACGCTTTACCATCCGAGCCACCAAGATGGTCTGCTATTCTCATCTCTTCAAGAGCTTTCCACAGTTTGTTTTGATCCGCATAGTCAAAGGCTTTAACATAGTCGGTGAAACAGAGGTAGATGTTTTTCTGGAATTCCCTTGCTTTCTCTATGAGCCAGCGAATGCTGGCAACTTGATCTCTGGTTCCTCTGCCTTTTCTAAGTCCAGCTTGGGTGTCTGGAAGTTCTTGGTTTATGTAATGCTGAAGCCTAGTATGCAAGGTTTTCAGCATGACCTTACTAGCATGGGAGATGAGGGCAATTGTCTAATGGTTTGAACATTCTTTAGTACTGCCCTTCTTGATAATTGGGATAAGGGTTGACCTTTTCCAATCCTGTGTCCACTGCTGGGTCTTCTAGATTTGTTAACATATAGAGTGCAACACTTTGATAGTATCGTCTTTTAGGGTTTTGAGTAACTCTACTGGAATTGCATCACATCAACTAGCTTTATTGACAGAAGTGCTTCCTAAGGCCCACTTGATTTCACACACTAGAAAGCCTAGCTCTGAGTGACTGACCACATACATCATCATGGTTATCTAGTTCGTTAAAATATTTTTTTTACAGTTGTTACTGTGTATTCTTTCTATCTCTTCTTCATTTCTGCTTCTACTAGGTCTCTACCATTTCTGTCCTTTATTGTGAGCATTTTTTGGGTGAAATATTCCCTTGATATTGCCTATTTTCCTGAAGAGATCTCTAGTCTTCCCCTTCTGTCACTTTCCTCTATTTTTATGCATTGTTCATTGAAGAAGGCCTTCTTGTCTCTCCTTCTCATCTTTGGAACTCTGCATTTAGTTGGGTGTACCTTTCCCTTTCTCCCTTGCTTTTTGCTTCTCTTCCTTCTTCAGATATTTGTAAAGCCTCCTCAGATAACCACTTTGACTTCTTCCTTTTTTTCTTCCCCCTTTGGGATGTTTCTGTTCACTGCCTCCTGTAAAATATTACAGACCTCACTCCATAGTTTCTCAGACATACTGTTTACTAGATCTAATCCCTTGAATCTATTTGTCTCCTCCACTGAAAATTTATGTGGGATTTGATGTAAGTCATATCT
>NW_011476822.1:0-1180 GCF_000754665.1 Bison bison bison | reverse complement strand
CAGGAATCTGCCTGCAATGCAGAAGATTCAGGAGACATAAATTCAGTCCTTGGGTTGGGAAGATCCCCTGAAGCAGGGCATGGCAGCCTACTCCAGTATTCTTGCCTGAAGAATCCCATGGATTGAGGAGCCTAGTGGGCTACAGTCCATAGGGTTGCAAAGAGTCAAACACGACTAAAGTGACTGAACAGGTGCACATGTAATATTCATTTTTTTTATTTGTTGTTTCTGCTTACTCACAGTTTGACCTATGAGTCACTTGCAGCTTCTAAAAACCTCAGAGAAAGTCTGGATGTAGTGTAAAAACATACTCCTTCAGAAAGACTTGTGTTGATGGTAGGAACTGACTTAAATGCTCTTCAAATTTGCTCTTCCTAAAGATATTTCCAGATATGTTCAAGAGCAAGAATCTATATTAGTTAAGCAGATTAGTTTGTAAGTAGCAGAAAACGAACTAGAATAACTTAAGCAAAAAGTAGAAGAAAAAGAGATTAAGTAGATAAAAACTACAGTGGCTCAGATTCCAGACCCAAATAAAAGCCTGAACAACAAATAACATTAAGAAATGCAAGAAAATCTAGAACCATGGTCTCTGACACTGACAGAACTGTCTCTTCAGCTTTAATCTCTTCTTTCTTTACTGTGCTTTATTTCCTAAGACTGACTTTCTCTTATAGATGAGGTACATATTCAACAACTCTAGACTTATATCATTATGTCCTTGTGAATGGAAAGGAAAAGGCTGTTAACTGATATCTTTAGTTAAAAAAAATTAAAAAAAAAAGGCTGCCTCAGCTTAGTTTAAGTGTCTTTCCCTTGACTATCAATGGCATCCATTATGGTAGGGTAACATGAAAGAATAGCAGTTCCTACTCAGTTTATATGGCTAAATTGGAAGAAGTAGAGACAATGCATAGAAAGAAATGTGGGAAAGAAGATCATAGGAATGACAGTGAATATAATCTAAAATTGCCATAGTGACTGGTGCATGAAACTGGAGCCTATTATACAGAGTGAAGTAAGCCAGAAAGAAAAACACCAATACAATATACTAACGCATATATATGGAATTTAGAAAGATGGTAACAATAACCCTGTATACGAGACAGCAGAAGAGACACTGATGTATAGAACAGTTCTTTGGACTCTGTGGGAGAGGAAGAGGGTGGGATGATTTGGG
>NW_011476821.1:4960-5734 GCF_000754665.1 Bison bison bison | reverse complement strand
TAAACGAAACTATAAACAAGACAAAAATACAAACCTTGAAATGGGAAAAAATAGAGAAAATATATAGAAAGGAAGCAACTGACAAGGGATTAATCTCTAAAATATACAAAAAGTTTGTGGAGCTCAATATCAAAAATAAGCAAAGGTGTTCCCCATCCTGAACTGTTTGCTTGTTTTTGATATTGAGCTGCATAAACTTTTTGTATATTTTAGAGATTAATACCTTGTCAGTTGCTTCCTTTCTAAATATTTTCTCCCATTTAAAGGTTCGTATTTTTGTCTTGTTTATAGTTTCGTTTATTGTAAAGTAAAACATATATACATAAATTAATAAATTTAAAAAAAAAAAGACTTGCTGACAAAAAATACATAAATAAATAAATAAACAAGCAAACAACTCAATCAGAAACTTGTCAGAAAATCTAAACAGGGATTCCTCCAAAGAAGATGTATAGATGCCCAAGAGACACAAGAAAAGATGCTCAACATCACTAATATTCAGTTCAGTTCAGTTTAGGCGCTGAGTCGTGTCCGAGTCTTTGTGACCCCATGAATGGCAGCACGCAGGCCTCCCTGTCCATCACCAGCTCCCGGAGTTCACTCAGACTTACATCCATCGAGTCAGTGATGCCATCCAGCCATCTCATCCTCTGTCGTCCCCTTCTCCTCCTGCCCCCAATTCCTCCCAGCAGCAGAGTCTTTTCCCAATGAGTCAACTCTTCACATGAGGTGGCCAAAGTACTGGAGTTTCAGCTTTAGCATCATTCCTTCCAA
>NW_011476821.1:0-2072 GCF_000754665.1 Bison bison bison | reverse complement strand
ATTGGATTTTCTTAGTTCCAAACAAAATCCACTCTAAAAACTCTGTTAATTTTAATAAGGCTATTCTTAGCAAAATAAATTTGGATTTCTCAATGGATTAATCATATATAATGTGAACTGTTTTTCCGTTCTTTGGACAACTGTATAACCTCAGTAATATTTTCATTCTTTCCTTAGAATTCTAAAAACTGAAAACAACTCTACATTTTGTCTTCCAATGTAATCATAATATTACAACTAACATAATATTACAAACTAACAATTAAATTTTCTTAAGTCTTTCATATTTTTTAAAGAAATATTCAGAGTGGACTATTCTATTTAACCCTCAAAACTGTTATCTGAAGTAGATACTAACCTCATTAACATTTTATAGATGAGAAGACTGAAATCCACTGAGATTAAGCAATATATTCGATGTCATACAACTAGTAAAAAACAAATCTCAAAGCTTTCAACGATTGTTCCATACCACTTCCTTAGTCATGGTTCTGGTGATAATGTTTTCTACTGGTTTTCATTTCAATTGCAGTTTTCATTATAGCTTTAAATGTCTTCAGACATCTAGTCTGAGAAACTTATCTTGCTTTCAATATCTTACCAATGTAAACGTGTGTACACCACGGCCCATCTCCCATGGAAACAGACATTTGGAACACAATGCATTCCTGTACTCACTGCTCTGCTTCATTCCAAGCAATTTCTTCTGGATCATTCCTAAAATCACACTATCTCCACTCCAGCCAATGATACGGTCATCCTCCACCCTCTCCATTTGAATTGTTCAGCGTCGCTGAGGACAGATTGAAAATCAGTGATGAAGAATTTTCCAATAGCCAACATCATCAAGGATCTGGGACAATCTTGAGGTGTCTTTACTCTTTACACTTTTTCTCTTCTTTTCAGAAATTCTGTCAGCAGCAACTTTCTACAGACCCCTGTGACCTAGAAAATAGCCTCTTTATAAACTGTGTAGAAATGAATAGCAGGTGTGTGCTAACAGCCATGGGAAATTCAAAAGTGTCAGTTAAATATCCTGAGTGTTGCTGCCTGAACTTGAAAAGTCAATTCAGGTTATAAAATTTCAGTAAATTGCCACAAATCCCTGAATGTTCTCCTCACTTCATGTAGAGCAAAGGTAATGGTCCACAGGGGAAAAGCAAGAAAAAAAATAATGGATCCCATCTCATTAATTGAGAGCTGGCTCTTGAAACAGGTAATGATATAAAGATCCCATTTCCTCCATAATCTCCATTTCAGGGTAGCAAAAATATACATAAGCCATCATACTCCAGTGTCATCATGGGCAAGTCAAAAAGAAATCATTGAAATGCCTATTTCTTCTATTATAGCCTCATTTATACAAGATAAAGTATATGATTTTGGCTTCTCAGGACATAATTCAATTGAAAGTATTTTATCCAATTATCTATACTACAGATGGGATTATCACTGATCCAACTTTTGGAAAATTGAAATGCCAACTTAAATAGAGGAAAAATGTGCTTTTTGTAAGAAATTTTTCTTTAGCTTAATACATTAGAGCATTATACATTGTTTTGTCAATTAAATCACTCTGTCAATATGAATATATTCATTTATTACTAAAATGATATAACTATGTTATTTTGGAATGAATGTCCCAAAAGAACCTGTCTTTCATGAAGTACACAGGAAAATGAGAATAACTAAAGCATTTTTCACTTCAGTTATGTATGATGCCATAGTTGCATAATGCATTGTTTCAGTTGATACCTACACTGAGTACTTAAAATTAGTTTGTTCATTTATTTGTTACATAATTGTTTAATAAACATTCATTTATTACATAATGGTTTAATAAACATTTACCCAGTGGCAAATAGTGTGGCAGGTGCTGGAGCTATGAAGATTAATGGATGTTGGCCTTACCTCTCCAAGAGTTCACAATCATATCTGGTAGACTTACATGTGAAGAAATTAAATACATTTCAGAGTGATATGTTCTATAATAAAAAAGGGACTGATTGTGTATGATCAAAAAGGTAAATTAGGCACAAAAGATCAGGAGGATCTTCAAAATGTTTTTTTAA
>NW_011476820.1:14578-15258 GCF_000754665.1 Bison bison bison | reverse complement strand
GAGTGGTACATTTGTTACCATTGAAGAACCTACACTGATGTATCATAATCACCCAACGCCTGTGCTTTACCTCAGATTTTACTCTTTGTGTTGTGTGTTCTATGATTTTTGACAAATGTATAATGACATGTATCCATCATTAGTGTATTCTCATTGCCCCCAAATCCTCTGTACTCCACATATTTATCCCTTCTCTGATCCCCAACTCTTGGTAACTACTGGTTTGTTTTTTTTTTACTGTCTTCAAAGTTTTTGCTTTTTCCAAAATGGCACATAATTGGAGTTATACAATATTCAGCCTTTTCAGATTGGATTCTTTCACTTAGTAATAGGCATTTAAGTTTCCTCCATGTCTTTTCACAGCCGGCATAGCTCATTTCTTTTTAGTGCTGAATAATCCATTGTTTGGATGTACCACAAATTATCTGTTCAGCTACTGAAGTGCATCTTGGTTGCTTCAGAGTTTTGGCAGTTATGAATAAAGCTGCTATAAATACCCATGTGCAGGTTTTTGTGTAGACATGAGTTTTCAGCTCTTTTCAGTACAGTTCAGTTCAGTCGCTCAGTCGTGTCCAACTCTTTGCGACCCCATGAAACACAGCACACCAGGCCTCCCTGTCCATCACCAACTCCCAGAGTCCACCCAAACCCATATCCATTGAGTTGGTGATGCCATCCAA
>NW_011476820.1:9446-10868 GCF_000754665.1 Bison bison bison | reverse complement strand
AATTGATGCCTTTGAACTATGGTGTTGGAGAAGACTCTTGAGAGTCCCTTGGACTGCAAGGAGATCCAATCAGTCCATCCTAAAGGAGATCAGTCCTGCGTGTTCTTTGGAAGGACTAATGCTAAAGCTGAAACTCCAATACTTTGGCCACCTGATGCGAAGAGTTGACTCATTGGAAAAGACTCTGATGCTGGGAGGGATTGGGGGCAGGAGGAGAAGGGGACGACAGAGGATGAGATGGCTGGATGGCATCACCAACTCTATGGACATGTGTTTTGGTGAACTCCGAGAGTTGGTGATGGACAGGGAGGCCTGGTGTGCTGCAATTCATGGGATTGCAAAGAGTCGGACAGACTGAGCGACTGAACTGACCTGAACTGAATAGGTGTATAGTGGTTCTCATTGTTGTTTTATGTTTCCCTTATGACATACTATGTGGAGCAGCTTTTAACATGCTTATTTGCCATCTATATATCTTCTTTGGTGAAGTGTCTGTTAAGGTCTTTGGTCAATTTTTTGATAGGGTTGTTTTCTTTAAATTTGAAGAAATTTAATTGGGTTGTTTTCTTAAAATTGGTAGAATTATAAGGGTTCTTTGTATATTTTGGATAACTGTCCTTTATAAGATGTGTCTTTCGTAGATCTTTTCTCCCAGGCTGTGGCTTATCTTCTAATTCTCTTGACACTGTCTTTTGCAAAGTAGAACTTCTAATGAAGCTTACCAAATATTTACTGATGGTTGATTATGTTGTTCAGATCTTCAATATCTTCTCTGATAATAATTCTTCAGTCACTGAGAGGCAGATTTTAAGTTCCTTTCCATAATTGTGAAGGATATCAAAACAGTCAATCTTAACGGAAATTGATACAGCCATTATGGACGACAGTATGGAGTTCCTTAAAAAAAAAAACTAGGAATGAAACTGCCATATGACCCAGCAATCCACTACTAGGCATATACCTTGAGGAAACCAAAATTGAAAAAGACACATGTATCCCAATGTTCATTGCAGCACTATTTGCAATAGCTAGGACTTGGAAGCAACCTAGATGTCCATCAACAAATGAATGGATAAAGAAGCTGTCATATACATACACAATGGAATATTTCTCAGCCATAAAAAGGAATGCATTTGAGTCAGTTTTCATGAGATGGATGAACCTAGAGCCTATTATATGGAGTGAAGTTAGTTAGAAAAACAAATATTGTATATTAACACATATATATGGAATCTAGAAGGATGGTACTGATGATAAAGGTCCATACAGTCAAAGCTATGGTTTTTCCAGTAGTCATGTATGGATGTGAGAGTTGGACCATAAAGAAGGCTGAGCACCAAAGAACTGATGCTCTCAAACTGTGATTCTTGAGAAGACTCCTGAAACTCCCTTAGACAGCAAGGAGATCAAACCAGTCAATCC
>NW_011476820.1:4779-5947 GCF_000754665.1 Bison bison bison | reverse complement strand
AGATCCTGCATACCATACAGCATGCAGGATCTTAGTTCCCCAGCCAGAGATCAAGCCCATGCAGTCTGCACTGGACCACCAGGGAATTCCTTGAAGAGTGATCTTGAATAGGATCCTGGTCATTTACTATTATGTTGTGAGACTCTAAGCCCTATTTAAATCTTTTATTTTAGCAGGTAGTCACCTGTTTAGGTGTAGCATACAGGTCCTGACCTGCATGGAGTGTGGTTTGAATGAGCGCTTACTTTTCAGAGCCTTTGCAATAATTTTTGGTGTGCTTAGTTTATCTGATGCTGCTGGGGCTCCCAGTGGTCCCTGAGGTTGCTCCAGACAGGGTCATCTGATGTCTCTATAAGGAGGAAGGGAGTCGAGAACCCATAGGGATGAAGAGTGATTCCTAGGCCAGGCAGCTGGTTGTGTGGCAGAATTCTCTTGCTAGTGCCAACCTGTTTCACTAGGTGCCTCTTGGCAAGAGAGAGGTATCTCAGGCCTGGCAAAAAGAGGTTCCTTTAGCGGCTTCTTTTTGGAGGGGCTCCTGATCCATCCCCTTGCCATTGCTGGCAGGTTCACCTTGTGTTGCCAGCAGACCTTCTGTTTCATCTGGGTGGAAGAATGAGCCTTCCTGGGCTAGCCTGCGTTACTAGGCTGGGGGTTATGGATATGCTAGGCCTGGGGTGCTTTCTTCTGTTGAGGGGAGGTACTAATGTAAGACATCCTGTTGCTGTGCTGTTCCTCCTGGGATCCCAAAACAGTTCCTCTTTGCACAGTTCAGAGTTCTCCTTTAGTTACCTCTTAAGTTCTTTCCGGGGTTTATATAATACTTGTACTTAGTAGGGGAAATCATGGAGAAATGGGTCTGAGCCATCTTGCTTAGGCCAAAATTTCTTTTTAATTGTTTTATTTTTTTATCTTTTTTTTTTAACTTTACAATATTGTATTGGTTTTGCCATACATCAACATGAATCCGCCACAGGTATACACGTGTTCCCCATCCTGAACCCTCCTCCTTCCTCCCTCCCCATACCATCCCTCTGGGTCATCCCAGTGCACCAGCCCCAAGCATCCAGTATCATGCATCGAACCTGGACTGGTGACTTGTTTCATATATGATATTATACATTGAAGAAAACGATCACTGTGATTATTATATGATTGATACTAAAAATAA
>NW_011476820.1:0-1534 GCF_000754665.1 Bison bison bison | reverse complement strand
GCTCCTTTCCTGCCATGGCTTCACTTTGTCAGTTTCGCTTGCTGAAAAGTGGAGTGATGGTTTCTACTGCTGCTGCTAGTGAGTATTCCAACTTCCCCACCAAGTGTGCTCTCTGCCATTCTCTCTAAATGGTCCATGTGTGGTATGGGATCTCCCTGACCCAGGGATCAAACCCTTTGTCACCTGAGCCCCAAAATAAAGATGCTTGTATTCAGTCTCATCAGTGTGCCCCATAAAATGGCTCTTTCCATGTGGATCTCATATAACTTTCTCTGCTGCTGCTAAGTCACTTCAGTCGTGTCCGACTCTGTGTGACCCCATAGACAGAAGCCCACCAGACTCCCCCATCCCTGGGATTCTCCAGGCAAGAACACTGGAGTGGGTTGCCATTTCCTTCTCCAATGCATGAGAGTGAAAAATGAAAGTGAAGTCGCTCAGTCGTGTCCGACTCTTAGCGACCCCATGGACTACAGCCTACCAGGCTCCTCCATCCATGGGATTTTCCAGGCAAGAGTACCGGAGTGGGGTGCCATTGCCTTCTCCGATACCTTTCGCTACTGAAGCTCAAAACTGTTCTGCCAAACTGGGCAAGAACAAAAATCTTGCCTTCTACTCTGTTGTCCTCATTTCTAATTTCTCCACGCTCTCTACCTCCATACTTCATGCATCTATATAATGCCTCTTTCTTCCTTCAGATACAGAACTCAAGGACTCATGGACATCAGTTCAGAGAAGTACTGTCCACCCTACCATATCCCCTGTTTTCCGGGTGGTGATCCTCTGTGAGACAGTGTCTTCTTCACTGGTCTCAGTCCTTGGCTTTGGCTGTTTAGACGTGGCCTTAGAGTCTCTACAGCAGTGGTCTCCAAAATGGGGTGATCACATCGCAGAAGTGAGATAATACATTGGGGTGTAGGGAGCAAATGTTAGCATGAATAGATAAATTCAGTTTTACTACTATTTAATATATAGAACACCACCAGTGCCCTCCCTTGGTCTATAATATAGGGTCATAGGTTGCCTATTTCACAAGGTGTCCTGAGGAAGGAGTTGAATGTTCCACATGAGGAATAGTTGACAATGGAGCCCTCATATGATTGTGTCTTCCAGCATGTTGCAAAGTATTACAGTTTACATATTCCTGGTCAGGTGACATTACAAATTATGCTATTTATGCATAGCATAACTGCTATGCATAGCAAATAGCAAAACTGCTATTATGCAGTTTTAACTAATAACTCTTTCAAAATTGGCAAGTAACTTTAAAAAGTCCCTGCAAACAAATCATAGATCAAGATACTATCATTAACTCAAACGCACAAAAGTACAGGAAAACTGGCAACACTGCTAGTTCTCCCACCCTAGAATAGCACAACATATTACATAAAATAAGGAATTCAAATCAGATTACTTTTCTTTTTATTTACGTATTTTTTATGCAGCATGGCTTGTGGGATCTTAGTTCTCCAACCAGGGATCGAACCAGGGCCCCCTGCAGTGGAGGCGCAGAGTCTTAACCACTGGACTGCTAGGG
>NW_011476819.1:16461-18117 GCF_000754665.1 Bison bison bison | reverse complement strand
ATGGCCAACAAAAACATGAAAAGATGCTCAACATCACTCATTATTAGAGAAATGCAAATCAAAACTACAATGAAATATCACCTCACACTGGTCAGAATGGCCATCATCAAAAAGTCTACTAACAATAAATGCTGGACAGGGTGTGGAGAAAAGGGAACGCCCTTGCACTGTTGGTGGGAATGTAAATTGATACAGCCGCTATGGAAGATGGTATGGAGATTTCTTTAAAAAAAAAAAAAACTAGGAATAAAACCACCATATGACCCAGCAATCCCACTCCTAGGCATATATTCTGAGGAAACCAAAATTTAAAAAGACACATGTACCCTAATGTTCATTGCAGCACTACTTACAATAGCCAGAACATGGAAGCAACCTAGATGTCCATTGACAGATGAATGGATAAAGAAGCTGTGGTATACATATATACAATGGAATATTACTCAGCCATAAAAAGGAACACATTTGAGTCAGTGCTAATGAGGTGGATGAACCTAGAACCTATTATACAGAGTGAAGTAAGTCAGAAAGAGAACGATAAATAGTGTATATTGATGCATATATATGGAATCTAGAAAGATGGTACCAATGAACTTATCTGCAGGGCAGCAAAGGAGAAACAGACATAGAGAATAGAGTTATGGACATGGTGTAGGGGGAGGAGAGGGTGAGATGTGTGGAGAGAGTAACATGGAAACTTACATTACCATATGTAAAATAGACAGCCAATGGGAATTTGCTGTATGACTCAGGGAACTCAAACAGGGGCTCTATATCAACCTAGAGGGGTGGGATGGTGAGGGAGATGGAAGGGAGGTTCAAGAGGGAGGAGACATGTATACCTATGTCTGATTCATGTTGAGGTTTGATAGAAAACAACAAAATTCTGTAAATCAATTATCCTTCAATTAAAAAACATTTTAAAAATTAGTCTTTCAAACAATTTGAAAAAGTAAAATTAAAAGCCTTGTTCAATTACTGTCCAGAAATATAGTCTGTGGTATGTCAATTTTAAATTGTTATATGTATTCAGAAGTGAAGTGACAAAAGCCTTCTTTTAAGGCATTTTTATCATCACATGGGATACTCTGGTCTATTCACTACAAATTTCATCTGGAGCTCTCCAAGCCACAGTTTTTAAAATACAGGTCTTGGCCCGTACGTGAAACCAACTTAAAGGATCATGATTAACATTTTTAAAAAATGAAAGAGAATAAAATAGATCAGATCAGATCAGAGTATATTACACACAGTGAGGAGAGGTACTACTTTGTAAGAATTTTGTTTCAGTATCATAGAAAGATAGGTGATAGATTGAAAGATGATAGATAATGTAAAATGTAGATGTTGCTGTGGATTGCAGCCAAGAAAAAATTTAAAGCCACCGCTTTAAGCAATATATATATACATATATACACACACATACATACATATATACATATAAGACACTCCTTTATATATCATCTCTTTATATATTATATATATAAATATATATATAACATTCCTTTTTATAATGGGAGTGAAGTGATAGGTGATGCAAGCCTATTTTTTCTTGACCAAAAATAACAATAAATATAATGTAAGCAAGAATACTTAATGTTAACAATTACTTCCCAGAAAAGGAACACTGAATTCCATACTGGATAATGATTCATG
>NW_011476819.1:12363-13294 GCF_000754665.1 Bison bison bison | reverse complement strand
TAGGATCTCAGTTTCCCAACCAGGGATTGAACCAGGGTCTAGCAGTGAAATCCTGGAATCCTGGCCACTAGGCTGTTAAGGAACTCCCCCGGCTATTCCACTTCTGACTATTTATGCAAATGATACAAAAACACTAATTCAAAAAGATACATGCACCCCTATGCTCATCTCAGTATTATTTACAATAGTTAAGTGCCCATCAGTGGATGAATGGATAAAGAAGATATGATCCATACATATACACACACACACAGGAATACTAATCAGTCACAAAAAGATGAAATCTTGCCATCTGCAACAACATGGATGGACCTTGAAGGTATAATGCTGAGTGAAATTAGTCAGACTGAGAAAGAAAAATACCACATGATTTCACACATATGTGGAATAAAACACACACACACACACAAATAAATGGACAAACCAAACCAAAACAAACACACAAAGAACAGTGTAGTGGTTACCAGGGGGGAAGAGAGGAAGGGAAAAATGAGTAAAGGGGGTCAACTGTATGGTGATCCATAGAAGCTAAATTTTCAGTGGTGAGCACACTGTAGGGTGTAGAGAAGTGAAAATATAATGCTCTACACCTGAAACATACATTCTAAACCAATGTTAACCTCAATGAGAAAAAATAGTAAGGAGCCACTGTATTTTAGAGATGCTATAGAAATATCTACAGGTGAAATCATATGAGATGTGATACGTGCATCAAAATAAATGAGGGACATCAGGACTGGGTGGGGGTTTAGATGAAACACATTTGACCATGAGCTGATCATTACTGAAGGTAGGTGGTGTCTACAGGATCTTCATTACACTATTCTCTTTTGTGTATGCTTGAAATTGTCTGTAACTTACAATTTGAAAAACCCCACTAGTAGATGAATAACACTGAAAGTATCCCTAAGGTTTTCTTTATTGTTTCTGC
>NW_011476819.1:11707-12263 GCF_000754665.1 Bison bison bison | reverse complement strand
CCCACAACTACTGAGCCCATGCACCTAGAGCCCTCGAGCCACAACAAGAGAAGCACCGCAACGACAAGCCCAAACACCAGTAGAGAGTAGCCGCTGCTCACACCAACTAGAGAAAAGTCTGCACAGCCATGAAGACCCAGCACAGCCAAAAATAAATAAATAAATTCAAAAAAACTCCCCAAAAGCTTTCAGCAGAGTCCTTTTCTAGGATAGGGGAGGGAGGGGCAAACGTCTTGGTGTCAAGACCTGTTATTGAGGTCAGGTGACAAAGTTCCTGCAGACCTCCACCAAACAAGTATTATTCTCTGTTCTCACAAGAAGGGGCAAGGTTCCAAGACTCAACATTCACCCTCAGAGCTCCAGGTCCTGGTTGACAGGAGTGGGTCCCTGTGCCGGCTGGTCATCCTGCCCTAAAGCGTTCAACCAGCACCCAGGCTGGGTCCTTCCAACCAGTGCCAGGCCTGGTTGAGGAGACAGATCTCAGCTGGCGGCACCCTCAGGGCCGGGTCCCCAGATCTCGCTTAGCCATCCTCGCTGAGGGAGCCAGGCGCCCAGG
>NW_011476819.1:7343-9598 GCF_000754665.1 Bison bison bison | reverse complement strand
ATGAGTGCAATTATGCGGTAGTTTGAACATTCTTTGGCATAGCCTTTCTTTGGGATTGGAATAAAAACTGACCTTTTCCATTCCTGTGGCCACTGCTGAGTTTTCCAGATATGCTGGCATACTGAGTGCAACACTTTAAAAGCATCATCTTTTAGGATTTGAAATAGCTCAGCTGGAATTCTATCACCTCCACTTTCTTTCTTCGTAACCCCAGTTTTACCTGTATTTATTTTTGTGTTTGAGTGTCTTTGTGTATTAAGTGCTACATAATTTTATTCCTGTGTAGATTCATGTATCCATCACCACTGTCAAGATACCGAACAATTCCAATGCCATAAGCACAAGGGTTCCTCCCTCATGTTGTTGTTTTATAACCACACTCACATTCCTTAAACCTTACCCCTAATCCCTAAAGTCTGGCCACTACTAATCTCTCCTGGATTTCTAAGGTTTTGTCATTTCAAAAATGCTGTATGAGTGGAATGATAAGGCATGTAACCTTTTGGGATTGGCTTGTTTTGCTCAACATAATTCCATATAGATTCACTCAAGTTGTGTGTATCAATTGTCCCTTTCTTTTTATCGCTGAGTAGGATTCTGTGGTATGGATTGTAGAACGGCTTGTTTAACTATTCACCAGCAGAAGGACATCTGGGCTGATTTCAGTTCTTGGCTCTTACAAATAAAGCTGCTATGAACATTCACAGATGCATTTTTCATCTAACATTTTGTTTTGCTAGCAGTATAATAATTTCTCTTATTCATTAATCTTAGACTATTGGTAATTTTCCAAACTTTCCAAGTAAAATCTGTTGGGTTAATTGCTTTATACATTTTAAGCATGCGTAATTTCCCTTAAGTGAGATTATGAAGTATTTTCTAAGTGGTATTATGAATTTCTCTGATTTTTCTTCTAACATACTCAGAAAAGCAGGTCTCAATAGAAATCTGCAAATGACCTTACAATTATAGACCTCTTGATGACTATGACAGCTTTACATTAGTGCTGGTTTCTTCTTTGCAAGAATTAAATGAAGCAATCTTGCTGTAACTTCTGCACCTCATAAATATGTATTAGGAGACACATTTTCCAACTGATATATTTAGATGCCATCACTAAGGGTCAGAGAACATGTTACAGGTTTGAAATTTGTGCCCTTGGGTCTTTAGGCATAAAGTACTATAATGACATAATTTACATTCAGCCACAGATACACTGAAAATTGCCAAATACCAGGCTATTCTGTTTTCAAAAATCACCACTGATCCTTTTAAAGGCAAAGTATGTTTTTGTTGTAGTTATTTACCTGCCTGTGCTCTAAGCTGACCCTTTTAACTCTGCTATGATACCAGGGCTGGGGCTCTGCAAACTGCTTTTCCAAACTCCCAAGCCAGTTCCCTTCCCATTAGGTTCTGTCAGTGGAGGTTCTGATGGAGGACTAGAAGGAGGGAAAATGGACCTATGGTTGCCAGCTTCCATCAACAGCCCCCTCTCCCCCAACCTCATGCAGGGCTCCAGCATCCAGCTTCTTTCAGCCTTCCCAGCATCACCATACCATGGCCCCACAGAGGTACCAGTGCCCACCAGCCACACCTTCTTAGGGGTCTGAGCAGGGGCTGCAGGAGTGCACCCACCAAAGGGTCCATGCACCAGCCTGTGCAGGGCCTCTCTTCCAAGCTCTGAGGTCCTGGTAATCCCACTTCTGTCCTTTCATTCTCCAAGCCCTAGGTGTGGGAACTGCTTCTTGCAGTTACTAATATCAGCCCTAGGGGTACAAGAAGCAGTGACAAAAATTCAAGTTGCCTTGTTATCTTTTCTTCCAGTTGTGCATCCAGTTCTCTGTATTGAATCTGCTCTGTTGGAAACACTTTGTATGCCTTTCTGTTTTCCTGTAGCTTTCACAGAATTGCAAATACACATATGCAAAGTTTTCAATACCTTATCTCTTTGCTTTCCAACTGCAAGGGTCATAATCCTTATTCAGTAGAATACCGAATTAAATAGTTAAATTCAGGCCTTGGAGGGGGAAGGGGTTAGGTGAACATCAGACATTCTTTGGTTGTAAGCAACAGATGGACTCAGGCTAACTTCAGCAAAAAGGGAATATATGGTAGGGCCTGAGGAGATGACAGAATAAAAGAGCTATTCTAAACATCCCAGAAGCAGGAACCAGTGGCCAGCACTTTGGGGTGCTTCACCAGCAATAGTCTAGGGAATCCACATTCCAGAAAGGGTGTGGTTGATTGGCCCCTGG
>NW_011476819.1:7043-7184 GCF_000754665.1 Bison bison bison | reverse complement strand
ACTTTGGCTTGGCTGCTGGAGAGCAGGGTATCCTGATGCACAGTCCTACCAAACTGTAAGAAGTCTGGAGAAGGAAGTGGAGCTCACTCTGGAGGAGGAAGAATGGACACTGGCCAGCAATTACCGAGTCCAGTGAACTTC
>NW_011476819.1:3101-4828 GCF_000754665.1 Bison bison bison | reverse complement strand
GATGGACGTGAGTCTGAGTGAACTCCGGGAGTTGGTGATGGACGGGAGGCCTGGTGTGCTGCGATTCATAGGGTTGCAAAGAGTTGGACACGACTGAGCGACTGAACTGAACTGAGGGGTAGCATGCTCAGAGAAAGTTTTCTAAAAGGAGGTTCTATGTGAGAAGACTTCTCGTCTCTGCTACGGATTGGGTAAAGGTCAGGAGGAATTTCCTATTCAATATTTTTCATTTGAGAAGTATTTATTTACTTCGCCCCGGTGATTCCAAGTCTAAGCCCCAGGGATTCTGGTCTAGGTCATTTCCTTGACTCACTGTCACCAATGCAGAGCTCGACTGGCTTAACCTTAAAGGCTAGCACAGCAGGGTAAACTGGCCTTTCAGAAATCTAGAGGGATACTCCACAAGGGTTAAATATTAACTAATTTATAAGTATAAAAGAATTACTTCACTCTAATATCACAATAGTAAATGAAAACAAAGTACAAGTTCAAACAAGTAGAGTGTGCTTTCAATTTTATAATAATTTTCCTCCAACTACCTCTCACACAATTGCATTAAATATTTTAAGAGAGATTACTTAGAATTGTTTCACACTAAAGCAATTCTGTCCATTTTTCTCCATCACTCATCTACCATTTCTTTTGATATTTTTTATAAAATGTGTGGGATTTATTCTGTTTATAAGACTAACGTCTGTCCATTGAAGAAAACTTTTATATATAGAGCAACATATAAAGAACAAAACAACCATCATCCATAATATCAGCAACCAAGAGACAATGACTATTAATGTTTTCGTGTATTTTCTTCCACTCCTAATGATTTGGATAAAAACAATTTGACCAGAAACAAAAATTGGTATTCTTTATGTGATGGACAGAGAGGCCTGGCGTGCTTCGATTCATGGGGTCGCAAAGAGTAGGACACGACTGAGTGACTGATCTGATCTGATCTGATGTACTTCTTTTACTTGTGTAATTTTCAGATTTTTCTGTAATGAGTTTTCCTTTCTTAACAAGAAAAACAAACAACAAAGGGATGTATAAAAGAGCAGGAGAGTTGTGTGTTGTTCATTCCAGGTACCTCCAGTTCCCATAACACTGCTTGGCACACAGTAAGAACTGTAACATCTTTTTGAATGGCTATGATTTTTTGCCAAAAACTAGTGAGAAAGAGTTGCTAATGAACAGATTCATCCACAGCTACGTCAGGATATTATTTCCCTCTCTCATTCCTTTTGGTTAACAGTTCATTTTATCACATACAATCATTTTTTCTGTCTTAATAGAAGACCAAGTAAATACAAATTCCAGCTCCAACATTCACTATGTGACCTTGGCATTGTTTACCTGAGCTTCCTCGTCTGGTAAGCTCTGGTTCAGTTGCTGGGGGTACACCAAAACAAAGATCCTGCCATTGATTTGCATTCTAGTGTAGGAGAAAAAGCCTATGAACAAACATTTGTCAGGTGAAAAAAAAGGAAGGGGCCAGAAAGTGATTACCTGTAAGGCAGATGAGAGTGTGTTGCTGTTTTATAAGGGGCGCTCAGATAAAGAACAGACTTGCGATTGCCATGTGGGAAGAAGGAGGGGAAGGAAGGATTGGGAGTTTGGGATTAGCAGATGCAAACTATTATATATAGGATGGATAAACAACAAGGTCCTAGGGTATAGGACAGGGAACTATATTCAAAATCCCATGATGAACTATAATAGAAAAGAATATG
>NW_011476819.1:2434-3001 GCF_000754665.1 Bison bison bison | reverse complement strand
AGTCTCAAACCACAACTTGTGACTCATCGCAATCACGAAAGCAATGTAGGGAGTCATTTGAGTATTTTAAAAAATGAAATAAAATACCAGAGTGCACTGCACATATTAAAGGCTAGCACTGTGTGGTATAACTTGTTTTGGTTTATATACAAGTGTACTGATCTGTAAAACACAGTTGGCATGGAGAAATTGGTGGTTAACACTATAGCAACTTTGAGGTAAGCAGTGTTAGAAAAAGGTACCTAAACAGGGCATCTCTTGGTTAAGACAATCCACACCTTGTGAGCACACTAGCTTCAGTCCTGTCCAAATCTTTGCGACCCTATGGACTGCAGCCCGCTAGGCTCCTCTGTCTATGGGATTCTCCAGGCAAGAATACGGGAATGGGTTGCCATTTGCCATTTTCTCCTCCAGGGGATCTTCCCTATTTGATTAGTAGACTTAGCTAAGTGCAAGAGAGACAAAAAAACAACCACAGAGAAAGTAAGAGAAAAGATTAGGACCAGAGCTAAGTAGGTGGGGTGAAAGGCAAAAAAACATAACTTAACAGTTTGCAATTCAAAGGAG
>NW_011476819.1:0-1124 GCF_000754665.1 Bison bison bison | reverse complement strand
ATCACATTTTTGAGGCAAAAAAGTACCTAGCCAGAAAAAAGACCAAAAAATTCTGGAGAAATAAAACTGGCAGATTCAATTTAACAACAACAAAATCCAGAACACAGTATGCTGTACCAGATACTTTTGGATTAAGTGTATGATAGCGCCCGAATATTTTCACAAACTCCCAAAATATCTGTTCTGTATTTCCTACTCAGACACTTAGTGAGGTGGACAGCATAAGGATTTTAAAATCATATCGTCTGGAAAGATTTCTTTCAATCCTTTAAACATTTAATAGGTTTTAGAAATCATGCTTACCCATCAGAAAATAAGTAAAATATATTAATGGGAGACTGGAAAACAGCTGCCAAGCCTTCAATTATTCTAGAACAAGGTGGGCAAACTACAGTCCTCCACCTAAATCTAACCTGCCACCAGTTTTTGTAGGGCTCAGGAGCTCAAAATTTTTTTTCCATTTTCAAGCGGTTGAAAATAATCAAAAGAACATTTTGTGACTCGTGAAAGTTATATGAAGTTCACATTTCAGTGCCTATTAAGTTTTATTGGAATACAGCCAGGTTCACCCATCTTGTCTAGGGCTGCTTTCTCGCTGTAACACTGACGAGTACTTGCCCCCAAAGACTGAAATATTTACTATCTGGCCCCTTTTAGAATAAAAAAACACACACACACACACATTTACCAACCAGTGTTTTAGAACAAGAGGGCTGTGTTTAAACACCCTTCCAACCCTCTTCCCTCTCCAGCCGCTCCTCCCTTCCCCAGCTTCAGTCACTAACATTCCTGGGCCTGACATGAAAGGGAGAGCGTTATAATAATGAATTGTATCATATCGGAAACCAGAGACACCAGACAGTAAATTTCTATATAAGGTAATACGAGTGATTCTGCCATGGACTAGAGGAATGCCTGGGTTTGTTTCCCGATCAGAAAAGTGGGCATCAGAGCAGCAACTACCCGATTTCTTTTGAGAATCACCATCGTCGCTTGCAAGAAGGGACTTGGAAAATAACACAGCAGCAAATGTTCTGGGGCAGGGGTGCTTTTGCAGGGAGGGCCTCATCTCAGAGTCTGGATGTAGACCGAGGTTGCCTTTGCGCTAGGCTCCTCGGCCACCT
>NW_011476818.1:20741-21677 GCF_000754665.1 Bison bison bison | reverse complement strand
TTGATTTTTTTTTAGATTCCACATATTAGTGATATCACATAGCATCTGTCTTTCTCTGTCCGATGTATTTCACCAAACATAATATTCTCTAGGTCCATCCACATTGCTGCAAATGGCAGAATTTCAACAAGACTTCTTTTAGTTCAAAGTTCAATACTCCTTTCAACATGTCACCTAATTAATTTAAAAAAAGGGTTAGTCACTCAGTTGTGTCTGACTCTTTGTGACATCATGGACTGCAACCCACCAGCTTCCTCTGTCCATGGGGATTCTCCAGGAAAGAATACTGGAGTGGGTTGCCATTCCCTTCTCCAGGGGATCCTCCCAACCCAGGGATCGAACCCACATCTTCTGAATTGCAGGCAGATTCTTGACCATCTCAGCCACCAGACAAGCCCCAATTGATCCAAAAGCCTTCCAGAAATCCTGCTCCACTGGTCCAATACCCCCTTAGCAATCACTGGTCCTCCAACATTTTCTCTGCCTCTCCAAAGGCTTACTCCACTTCCTGGCTGGTAGTTATGGAAATGTAATTCCAAAGAACACCTGCATCAGAAACATCTAGGGTGTATGATATAGATGCATATTCCTAAGACTCACCTCAGATCAAATGAATTGAAAGCTTCTAAGGGTATAGCCTAGGAATCTGCATTTTATTGTTACCCAAGGAAATTCAATGTATGCTGAAGTTGGGGAATCACTTCTTAATCTCCTACTGTAAACAGAATCCCTCATCATCCCCTCTGTAAGTTCTCTATTGCTGTATAACAAATAATTCCAAAACTTAGTAGCTTAAAACAGCAGACATTTATAATTTCACCATGGGTCAGAAACCTAAGCATGGCTTAGGCAGTTCCTTTGGCTCAAGGTAGGCCGTTCCTTTGACTCAAGGTCTCTTAAAAGGCTGCAGCCAAGGTGTTGGTTAGGGCTGCAATC
>NW_011476818.1:19530-20355 GCF_000754665.1 Bison bison bison | reverse complement strand
AAAAAAAAACATACATAAAGATATGATGACCCTCATCTGACTCTTTACCTTACAAAACTCTCCTATTTTAGTGAAGGAGAAAGCGGTCTATCAAGTCCCAGAGTGGACATTTGGGACCTTTTGACAAACATATTCATCAGTTGGATCAGTTTTCAACACTGGCTGCAGATTAGAATAACAGGGGAGCTTTTATTAAAAACTACTGATGCCCAGGGTCCCACTACAGACCATTTAAATCAGAATTTGAGTCTGGAACTCTAGAATCAGCATTATTAAAAGATCTCTAGGTGACTAATATCCAGCCAGGATTGGAAACCTCCAGGCCACCTTCACTTGCTATTTTTTTTTGTTTTGAGAAATATTTTATGGAAACAGCTTCTGCAGAGGATAGATCAGAGCCCCTTCCAATTCATTTGTAAATGCCCTACGAATAAGAAAAACTGGGTGCCAGCTCAGAAAAACAGCAAGGAAATTCTCTTAGTGGAGATTGACAGACATGGCCTGAGAGAGGTCATCAGGTTTGAGACAAGCACAAGAACACACAAGAGCAATATGTCTTTAGTTAGTGCCTACTATAAACCCAGTAATAGGCTAGGAACTGCAGACAGGGGAAAAAAGGATGCATTCCCTAACTCAGAGGTTGGGATCTGGCAGCCCACTGATCAGATGTGGCTGACAGATGTGTTGTACAGGCACATCCCCGTGTGTGTGGCATAATATGTGTGTTTTGTTCACTGCAATCAAAGTTTACATAAATGTATATTTATTTCTACATACAACTATCCACATTTGGGGAAAAGATAAGAGAATTTAACATTCGTCCTT
>NW_011476818.1:18024-19430 GCF_000754665.1 Bison bison bison | reverse complement strand
CTAGAATTAGCAGTGTTCATATGTTGTCGTTGTTTAGTCACTAAAGTCGGTGTCCAACTCTTTTGTGACCCAGTGGACTGTAGCCCGCCAGGCTCCTCTGACCATGGAAACTTCCAGGCAAGGATACTGGAGTGGGTTGCCATTCCTTTTCCAGGTGATCTTCCTGACCCCAGGGATTGAACTTGACCTGAGTCTCCTTTATTGGCAGGCGGATTCTTTACAGCTGAGCCACAAGAGTGTTTATAAGAAGCACTCAAATATTTTCTAAGTCTGTGAATTAAATATCCTTATCTATAATTTAAGGTTTCTTATCAACAGATTTTCCTGTAATCTAGAATGCTGCTTTTTAAAAATTGGAATTTGTTGCCAATATTTAAAATACAGAAATTTCATGTAAAGTTCCAGATTTGGGGCTTCTCTTTTAAAAACTGGCAGCTCTGAGGACACCGTGCTTACATTCCCGCATGTAACAGTTAGCAGAAAGTGCATAGTGGCTCCCACTACCTCCCCATTCTCTCTCCATTCTCTCCCCAGATGGACATACCTCACTCTTTGACATCCCCTGCCTTGGCCCAGTATAGTATACTAGAAGGTAGTGTGGGTGTTAGTCACTCAGGTGTGTATGACTCTGCAATGCCATGGACTATAGCCTGCTAGACTCCTCTGTCCCTGGAATTCTCCAGGCAAAAATACTGGAGTGGGTTGCCATTCCCTTCTCCAGGGGATCTTCCTGACCCGGAGACTGAACCTGGGTCTCCTGCATTGCAGGCAGATTCTTTACCATCTGAACCACCAGGGAAGCCCAGAAGGTAATATAAGAGAGTGATTAAGAATGCAGTCAGATCACTCTGTGACCAAAGACTGCTTCTGTCTATAATCATTTAATGGTGTGAATTGTTAAGTTATTCAACATCTCTGTGCCCCAGTTTCTTTCCCTGAAAATTGGGGATAATAATAAAATCTAGTTTACAGAATTTTAAGAGGATTAGTGAGTTAATACATATGAAAAACTTAGCACATGTTTGGTCAAAAGGTAAGCAAGCACTCAGTAATTGTTAGCTATTATTATTTGAGTTGAGTGTGGTATAACACAGTAATTGAGAGCCTGTGCCCTAGAATCACAGCCAAAATCCTAGCTCCAGAACATACTAGTCATGTGGCCTTGAGCAAGTTACTATTCTTTAGATTCCTCATCTAGAAATTGGGGATAAAAATAGTACATACCTTGAAGGGTTGCTGTGAGAGGACTAAATATGATAGCATCTGCAAGGTACCAGGCACAGAGTACGGGGAAGGCAATGGCACCCCACTCCTGTACTCTTGCCTGGCAAATCCCCTGGACAGAGGAGCCTGGTGGGCTGCAGTCCATGGGGTCGCTAGGAGTCAGACATGACTGAGCGACTTCA
>NW_011476818.1:14687-17565 GCF_000754665.1 Bison bison bison | reverse complement strand
ATACAATCCATGGAATTCTCTAGGCCAGAATACTGGAGTGGGTAGCCTCTCCCTTCTCCAGATCTTCCAAACCCAGGTCTCCAGCATTGCAGGCAGATTATTTATCAGCTGAGCCACAAGCGAAGCCCAAGAATACTGGAGTGGGTAGCCTATCCCTTCTGCAGGGGATCTTCCTGACCCAGCAATCAAACTGGGGTCTCCTGCACTGCAGGCAGATTCTTTACCAACTGAGCTATTGGGGAAGCCAGAGTAAACACTCCATAAAAGTTACTTATTATTGTTTTCCAATCCATCAGGAAGATGAGATTAGCACATGAATCACTGTTAGGGAAGATGGAGAGTCAAGTTGGGTGGTGTGTAGACTAAAAAGATTGAGGAGCAGGATATGACGAAAAAGTCTTATTAGCATTTTGAAGACCAAAGTAAATATACGGGATTTATTTCAGAGGCTGACCCTCCAGAGGCCAAGACCCAAGGGAATTTACCTAGTTACTCTGCCA
The DNA here is from genome assembly GCF_000754665.1 of Bison bison bison. Classification (NCBI taxonomy): domain Eukaryota; kingdom Metazoa; phylum Chordata; class Mammalia; order Artiodactyla; family Bovidae; genus Bison; species Bison bison. Next base: position 17,065 of record NW_011476818.1, on the reverse strand, counting down.
CATGCACAAGCACTTTGGAAACCCACTCCCTAAGCCCACATTTCTTGCAAGGCCACCTACTGTCTTTGTAACGCATCAATGTGACCAACATGATACATTAATTGTGTCCTTGAGCATCCAAGATAATTAAAGTACTAAAATTAAGGGCTCCATATATATGAATGTTCCTGAAACTGACAGATGTGACAAGTAATGTAAGCAGAAATAACAGAGCGCAGGAGCAGGACTGCTGTTCCTACCTCTCCTTGCCTGGCCTCTGACAAGTTAATCAAAACACACACAGAAGAGCTGCATTTTCATTGGGGTGGTGACATTCATGCATTAACGGAAATCAAACTTTAACGACTGCAAGATTTTAGAAAGAAGAGAAAAGCAGGAGTCTGTCTCCCGCTTCCACAAAACTGGGGTTCTGGGAATCTCAGGCAGGAACCACTGATAATTAGTGATGAGACTGTTGGTATACAACTCACCAAGGAAGACTGAGAAAGAGTGTGATGGTAAAGGGCCCAAGGCGGGCAAAACACATCTTAATTATCGATACACTGTCACCTCATGAGGCTGTTCCACATCATTGCAGGGATTATCTACAAGAAAATTTTAGTGTCAGGGAGACTTTCCCCCACACCTCTGAGCTCCCTATGCCCACAGATGTGAGCTCATGATATGCACATATTTTAATATTAGTCTAGGGAAAAAAACCCACAATTTTTTAAAAAGCCTACCAAACAAAAACTAATACAGTACCTAAAAACTATGTGCAGTTGAAAAAAATTCTGCCAGTTTTGTGATATTTGCTCCAGCAAATGTTAGTGGTCCATGCATTGTATTACTGAATTTGCTAATACTGTGGGGATTAGCCACAACAAAATTTTAATTCCAGGCTATTCTGACATTATTTCCAAGAATGCCCCCAAGGCATCTCTTCCCTAATACTCAGCTGCTGCTCAACTCAGAAAGTGGGAATGTTAACATTGAAAGAAGTAAGCCAGAATATAGAAAGTAAAAACATCAAATGACTCATTCTAAGGTCAAGTGCTAATGATTGTGGATTAGTATGGCTAATGGAATGCTGGCTGTAACTCACATTATTAAGTGCTGCCCCACTCAGGAAAGGGCGACAGCAGAAATCGGGTAGGAAGGTCAATGTGAGATAGCAATGAATGGAAGTGAGGAAAGAAAACTGATAACTGATGTTAGCATCTGCTCTTCCCTCCCCAGTGTCCAGAAATGAGAAGCCAGCTCTGTGTTTCTAAACTGCTTCTCACAAAACTTTAATGTGCCTCACCAGAGATCTTATTAAAACTCTGATTCCTATTGGGTGGGTCTGTAGTGAGGCCTGAAGTTCCGCATTTCTAACAAGATCACAGATGATGCTAACACTGCTGGTCCATGCACCCACACTTCGAGTTGCAAAAGTCTAAAACAGATCAGAAATCTACATCTCAACTCAAAACCAGGCCCACTGACTGTTTTCGTATAGCCTGTGAACTAAGAATGTTTTTTAATTCTTTTTTAAACAATGGTTGGGGGGAAGAAAATAAAAAAGAATATTTCGTGACATGAAAATTACATTAAATTCAAATTTGGTGCTCATAACTGAAGTTTCATTGGAAGAGCACACCCACTCATTTACAAATTGCATGTGACTGCTCTCTAGCTGAGGTGTTTGCAACCTCAGCTGGGTTATATGGGAGACCATATAACCCACATAACCCACAAACCAACATATCTGAACCTTTACACAAAAAGTTCTTCGACTCCTGGTCTAAAGGATGAATGAAGGCAATTCTGCTGTATCATTCCATACAGAGAAGAGCTCTGAGCTGGGAAGGGGAAGCCACTGAGCCCAAGACAGAGTTGCATTCCTTCCCACTGAGACTGAAAGAGGTCAGAGAACTGAGTGACAAAGACAGTGCTCTGCATGCAAACACAGTGAACCACACAGGTCAGCAGTCAAAAGGAAAGACCTTGTGAGCAGCATCTTTGGGTCCACTCAGAGAAGCAGTGCCCAAAACCAATCAACAGGAGCCTGCTAATGGCAACCTCTGGGATCCCAAGGAGCAAGCAAAGCTGGAACCACTTAGCACTAAGGACCTGGCCCTCACCTGATTTTCTGGCCTAACAAAAGCCCAGGACTCACCAATTATCTCATGTGGGAACATAGGAAACCCCCTAAATAACTGAGATTGAATTTCCTGCCCATAAAAACATGTTGGGAACTCTAAGATTACATTTAATCTATAAAATAGAGGAAAACGACAGATCTTGCCTGTATTAACTTACTCTGTTGTTGTTTAGTCGCTCAGCCATGTCCCACTCTGCAACCCCATGGACTGTAGTCCGCCTGTCTGTGGAATTCTCCAGGCAAGAATACTAGA
>NW_011476818.1:13180-14475 GCF_000754665.1 Bison bison bison | reverse complement strand
CAGACTGCGTGTTTTAAACAACAGAAATACATTTCTCAAAGTTCTGGAGACTAAGAAGTTCAAAATCAAGGCGCTGGAAAGGTTGGCTTCATTCTGAGGCCTCTTCTCTTGGCTTGTAGACCAACCTCCATCTTGCTATGTGTTCACATGACCTCTTCTTTGTGCGCATGCGTGGAAAGCAAGGGCGAGGAAAGGTGGAAAGAGAAGCGAGGAAGGAGGAGAGAAAGAAAATACACACACACACAAGCATAATAGCACTCAAGATGTCTCTTGTAAGAATACTAGTCCCAACCAATCAGGGTCCCAGCCTTAGGACTTCACTTACCCTTAATTAGTTTCTCCTAAACTGTATCTCCGAATACAGCCACATTGCGCGATTGAAAAGTGAAAGTGAAAGTCGCTCATTCGTTGACTCTTTGCAACCCCATGGACTATAAAGTCCATGGAATTCTCCAGACCAGAACGCTGGAGTGGGTAACCATTCCCTTCTCCAGGGGATCGTCCCAACCCAGAGATCGAACCCAGGTCTCCTGCATTGCAGGTGAATTCTTTAGCAGCCGAGCCACCAGGGAAGCCCACATTGCAGGGTTATGGCTTCAACATATGGATTACCCTTAGTGATATGGACTAAAGCTCCTATCTGCCAAACCCATTTATATCCCTGATCTTATGAGTAGACAGAAGATGACTAACTTCTGGTCTTTGATTTAACAACATAGAGTGGTAACTACCATTGCAGGGAAAAACCAATTCTGACTTCAGGACAGAAATGTTTCTTGGACTTGCTTTTCATTGCTTTTGTTATTATAATCATACATAAATGGGCTGCCTCAGGGAACCTTGCACCCCTCTCCTCTGTTAACTAAAGTGCCTTTGTTCAGGACCCTGTCCACTTGTGGATGGCAGGAAGGAAGAAGTTAAACCTCCCCTGCCTGAGGCTTGCCATTCTAAAAGATATTTGCAAGATTAATGGCCTTTTTATTTTGTTTCCTCACTTCCCCCCATCTCTGCTCTATAAAAGAACCTGACATCCAGATCCCCATTAGATGGTTATTTTGAGACAATATTCTCGGTCTGCCAGCTTTCCAAATAAAGTCATATTCCTTGCCTCTACACCTTGTCTCTTGGATACTTTGGACTTGGTTACATTATCTCAAGCTATCTCCTCCACTGACCTGCAACATGCTCCCCCAACCCAATATCAGAATTATTCCTTTAAGTGAAGGTTACCTCATTCAAAGGTTCAGGCCAAGCTATATACATCCATTTAACAGAACAGCTGCACTTTACACTAA
>NW_011476818.1:11289-12986 GCF_000754665.1 Bison bison bison | reverse complement strand
AATCCCCATGGACAGAGGAGCCTGGTGGGCTACAGTCCATGGGGTGGCAAAGAGTTGAAAATGACTGAGTGACTAAGCACAGCACAGAGCATAATTGGGTTAAATATAGTAACCTACTTCTTCAAGTTGCTGTGAGGATGAGCCTCATTAATACATACCAAGCACTTAGAGCCTTGTATACAGTAAGTACTCAATGGGCATTACTTAATTATTTTATCTTAAAGATTTGAGATAATTTTGCATTCTATTCCGGAATATATTCAAATGAATTGCCACCAAGAAAAAGTGACAGTCCAGAGGAGGCTATATATACCCCCTGCCACACTGTCATGTACACCCAGGCTTTGCTAAATCCAGTTTGAAAAGCATGAAGCCAAGGACAATCTTGGGAAACAGAGGAAAAGACACTGTGGATCAGAGATTCAGGCAAAGGACGTAGACCTGGAAAAAAAAAAATCTGGCTCTTAGAGTGTTGTCCAGAAAGGGTCAGTCTAGGTGAAACAACGCGGGCACAGTGGAGGCAGCATAAGGACTCTGAGCACCTGGGAAGAGAGGATTTCTTGAAGGGTGCAAAAGACTTTTCTTGTGAGTCTCAGTATCTTAGTTTCTCAGAGGCCAAAAGATCTTTCAGCAGTCCCAACCCAGACCTGCTCTACCCCAAACAGGGCCATGATGAACTTTGCCTAAAATATCCAGAATATTGGGAAGTTTGCAAGAAAAATAGAAAGGCCATTTTCTCTTCTCAGAAAAAAAGCAGTGTGATGCAGCTTTAGCAGCCAAGACACTGTCACCCTTCACTGAGAAACAACAAAGGAAATTATCCTTAGGAGACGCAAGCTCATGTACAAAAGACTAAAGGACAAAGTGGTCGCCAGGTTGTAGGCCCTTTACTCAGTATGCAAATGAGTGGAATGGAAGGCAAGAAAGAATCAAAAACAGCTGCTGTCTTCCTCCTGTGTTGACCAAGAGGAAGTGTTTTTTCAAGTGGTTAAATAAATAAATGACTCTACAACTATATTGCTCCTGTTGCAGAAGCAGCTTCTACACTTAGATTTCTTATTGTTCCATCATCCTGAATGCATGTCATTATTTTAGGCCTGGTATTATCTGTTCCACACAAACAGCAGAGTATCTTTCTGAACTTGTGTCCTGTACCACAAGGACCCACCAAAAATAAACTCCTCAGAATAGCAGGAAGTGAAAGGATGCTTCCATGTCTAGTGCAAAATTTTCAGAGAGGTGGGGGCAACCTCTGTCCCCCAACCTCTGTCTGCCCCCAGTATGTACATGGGCACGCAAATGTGCCTCCACAAGCAAACACACACACGTCCACATACATGCACACCCCTCAAGATTCATATATTTCTCTCAGGACTTGAGAAAGGAACATAATTACAGATCCTCAAAGTCCTTCCACTACATCCTGCTTGGGCTGTACTGTAGGAATGCAGTGGCAGCCCACACACAGCCTGGAAAGCAACCGGCCTGCCTTAGAACTGCCTCGAGAGCCATATGTGCATTGGTTGCAAAGCCAACTATGATTTCTTCCTGGGCACATGGTTCAATATATGTTTTTGCACAGGCAGGCATGGACGTGAAAGTCATTTTTCAAGAACTCAGATCTTCAGATATACATATTTATAACACATAGCCCTGCTAGAGAACTTTCTTTTGAGAGGGGGACATCTTGTGGATTA
>NW_011476818.1:10111-11189 GCF_000754665.1 Bison bison bison | reverse complement strand
AGAACTGAGCCCTTTTAGAAGGTGAGCCGGCTGACAGGAGCCATATTTTCTAAGCACCTCCTATACCCTCAGGCAGGGTTCTAGGAACTTTCCATTTATTATCTCATTTAATCCTCAAGAATAAACCTGGGAGGTAGGGATTATTTGGGGGTCCTGCCTGGTGGCTCAGCAGTAAATAATCCGCCTGCAATGCAGGAGCAGCAGGAGATGAGGGTTTGATCCCTGGGCTGGGAAAATCCCCTGCAGAAGGGAATGGCTACCCACCCCATTATTCTTGCCTGGAGAATCCCATGGACAAAAGAGCCTGGTGGGCTGTAGTCCATGTGGTCACAAAGAGTGGAACACAACTGAAGCGACGTCACTTGTACCCACACAGGTATTATTTTTATCACTGTGCAATTAGGGAAACAGGCTTAGAGAGATTAAATAACTTACCTCACATGTGGTAAGTGGAGGAGCCAGGATTCAAATTCAGACTGTACTGGCTGGAAAGTTATCTTGCTTTCCCTACATATAAAACCACCACTATATTTAGCAGAAATATAGGAATTGACAGGGCTTCTCCGGTGGCTCAGCGGTAAAAAGAATCCACCTGCCATACAGGAAATGCAGGAGACCCAGGTTTGACCCCTAGATAGGGACGATCCCCTGGAGGAGGGTATGGCAATCCACTCCGGTATTCTTTCCTGGAGAATCCCTTGGACTGAGGAGCTTGGCGGGCTACAGTCCACAAGGTCGAAAAGAATCAGACATGACTGAAGTGAGTGAGCACCTCACATAAGAATTGACAGTTCACTGGTTAAGAGTGAGGGCTCTGGCACCACACTGCCTGTGTTTGATTCCAACTCTGCTGGCTGTCCTAGTTAAGAGACATATCCAGATGACACTGGTGGCTCATTTCCTCCACCTTTTGGTAATATGACCAAGAGTCTGCTCAGCTGCACTGAACTTGACTGCAAAGAGATTAGGCTTTCGGCTACTGTCACCACGCTGGGTATGCAAGTCTGTTCCTATCAACTTTAGTATGTGGATCCTGATGCCCTAGATGCCTGTTCCTTGGTGTGGCCCCAGGGCCGAG
>NW_011476818.1:9342-9732 GCF_000754665.1 Bison bison bison | reverse complement strand
TTTTTGAAGAGTTTTTCTGTGTGTCCTTTCCATCTCTTCTTTGTAAATCTCCTCCATACAGAAACTAACTATATCACATGGTACTAGTGATACAGGTTCATGACCCTCTTGCATGACAAACCTTGAGTATTTTACATAACCTTCCTGAACCTTTGTTCCCTCCTCTATAAAACAGGTGATACAAGAGTATTCCATCACAAGGGTTGTTAGTAAATTGATAAGTATACAGTGCCAGGCCCAGAGACATTAGCAATGCACATGGCTGTCTTCAGAGTAGGAATGGATCTTAGAAGTTATTAAGTTCAGCCCTCTCACTTTATAGTGAGGAAACAGAAGCCTAAAAAATAGAAGGAAATTTGAACACGTGAACACAAATACTTAGTGTGAGGA
>NW_011476818.1:8808-9242 GCF_000754665.1 Bison bison bison | reverse complement strand
AGTGTGAGGATGAAGCAAGACCCCAAATCTTTCTGTCCCAGTCCAGCACGATCCAAAATGTTTGCATGAGTAAGCAGAACTTTTTGTAAATCGAGTCCTGAAATTCTGTGAGTGTCAAGTACTTAAAAGAATCCCTAATTAGTCCTTAAGCATTGTGATAAGCACCTCTTATTTACCCTTCCCCTTCTCCCAGCCAGATCTTCCCCATCCTGAAAAGCCCAGCTCAAAACAGTAACTCCAAGAAGCCTTTCCTCTCTCTGGCCTCCTTCCCCTCCCCCTTCTCTGGATTCTTGCAGCACTTACCAACTCTGCTACACCATTTAGCACTTAATACTCTCGTGTACAAATTGCCAACATCTGATGGTTCATGGAAAAAGCAAGAGAGTTCCAGAAAAACATCTACTTCTGCTTTACTGACTATGCCAAAGCCTTTG
>NW_011476818.1:8357-8708 GCF_000754665.1 Bison bison bison | reverse complement strand
CTGTCCACGGGATTCTCCAGGCAAGAATACTGGAGTGGGTTGCCATTTCCTCCTCCAGGGGATCTTCCCCACCCATGATCAAACCTGGGTCTCCTGCATTGCACATGGATTCTTTACCATCTGAGCCACCAGAGAAGTCCAGCTCCTCTTAGATTAACCTATAAATGTAATCTGAATCTGGGATAGGGCTCACTCTCACACTTGGACTGCTCTCTGCCCCAAGTCCAGTGTACTGGCCCAGAGTCCAACCATGCCAGAACCTTGGCCACACAGAACACGCATGCATGTAGAACATCTACGGCTGGTCTGTGCTGTGGCATGATGAGAGTTCAGGGGACCACATGCGTTCTG
>NW_011476818.1:3139-7705 GCF_000754665.1 Bison bison bison | reverse complement strand
TGGATGGCATCACCAACTCGATGGACATGAGTTTGAGTGAACTCTGGGAGTCGGTGATGGACAGGGAGGCCTGGAGTGCTACGGTTCATGGGGTCGCAAAGAGTCGGACACAACTGAGTGACTGAACTTAACTGAACTTTCTCATAATGTTTCAATACTGTTAATCTCATCTGTACAGCCAACACTGTAGATTCCCCAAGGACAGAGAACATTTCCTCTTCTTCATATGTATTTCCACAGGCCCTAGCATTAAGCTGAGAGTCTTGTGGTAGAGGTTCATTATTTCTTTACTAGTTTGTTCATACATTTTATCAAAGCAAAGTACACCTGGACCACAGTAAGGTGTACTTTGGTAAGTAAGCTGGATGTACACACTGCCAAAAAAACAAGTGTGATTCATTCAGGTGCTCACTCAGGATGGTCCTTTGATACTGGGGCTGAGTTTCAGGCTGTGTTTATACAAATGCCCCCCACTCCCACAAAATTCCCTTCTTCTATTAATTCTGTCCATTCAATGCTTTTTAACATTACCAACATGAAACGTCAGGTTCTGTGTCAAATGCTATATATGTGTTTGTGTGTATATATATACATATGTGAGTACATATATCCATTCATTTAATCCCTATCTCCCTACATAAAAAACAGGTACTACTATTATCTCCATTTTAAAATTGGAAAACTAAGGTTCAGAGTAGTAAATAAGTTGTACAGGATCACATAGCTAATAAATGATAGAATCAGGATTCAAATCCAAGCAAATCTGGTTCTAGACCCCACAGTTTCAATCCCTCTGCTAGAGTGCCTCTGAACCTTCATACTGATCCTCAGTGGTGTATTGCCACCTGTCTTCTCTGAAGGAGAAGACAAAACATTTTCAGTGGTAAAACAAATGAGAAAAACCAAATACTCAGTTACCATATGCCTATACAATGTCATGACAACAGAAAATAGGGGGAAATCAAGCCAATAATAATGAGTCTTGCCATTATGGAGCACTCCTTAAATGGCAGGTACTGAGCACTTTATGTGCATTATCTGTTTTAGTCCTTTTAACAACGCTGTGAGATTATGTTGTTATCTCCATTTTTAGATGAGGAAATAGAGGTTTACAGAGACCAAGATACAGAGCTACTGTAGAGAGTGAATATTAACCCAGATACGCCTGCTCCCAAAGGTTGGGCTCTTAAGCACCATGCTGTACTTGTGATTTGAGTGTGTGCAGGCATAGATGATTTGAGCTCATGTTTGTACACTAACTGGTTTTACTGGCATCAGGCAAGGGAGTCTGAGTGTTATTGACAATTCTGGACAGCCACAAAACCAGGGTCATCAGACATGGAGCCAGAAGAAAAAAAAGTTATGCAGTCACCAAAAATCAGAGCTTGCAGTACATGAGGATTCTGGAACAAACAAACTGATGGGAGTGTCAAGGCATTGCCTGAGCCAGCAGAGCACCTCAGAGCAGTGGTTCTCAAACTTGAGTGGGCCCCACAGTCCTCTGGAAGGTGTGTCACAGCACAGGTTGCTGGATCTCCATCCCAGAGTTTCTGATTGACTAGGCTTTAGGTAGCACCTGGTGAATTTGCATTTCCATCCAGTTCCCAAGTGCTGCTGATGCTGAAGGTCCTGGAACTACCCTTTGAGAACCACTGTCATAGGAGATTCAAGGTGCAAGGCAAAGCTTTGACCTATCCATGAACATGTGAGATAACTGTCAAATGCTAGTTAGAAGCGAAGAAGGCAATGGCACCCCACTCCAGTAGTCTTGCCTAGAAAATCCCATGGACTGAGGAGCCTGGTGGGCTGCAGTCCATGCAGTCACTAAGAGTCAGACACGACTGAAGCGACTTAGCAGCAGCAGCAGCTAATTAGAAGAGGTAGGGTGTGTGTGTGTGTGTGTGTGTGTGTGTGTGTGTGCTCAGTTATGTCCGACTCTTTGTGACTCCATGGACTGTAGCCCGCCAGGCTCCTCTGTCCATGGGATTCTACAGGCAAGAATACTGGAGTTGGTTGTTATTTCCTTCTCCAGGGGATCTTCCCAACCCAGGGATCGAACCCAGGTCTCCTGCATTGGCAGGCAGATTCTTTACCACTGCACCACCTGGAAAACCTAGTTAAAAGAAATGGAGATGGTACCAAAAAAACAAACAAACAAACAGCATGCTTTGGTTAGAAGCCCTACTTCCTGCTTCGTGGTTGGTCTCTACTTTTTACCTGCAGGTTCAGCCCCACTCCTATTTGAAGGACACACCCTTACTATAAGCAAGAAAAAATTAGAGCTTCCCTTAACCGTATCCTGGGCATTAGCACCAAGTTACACTGAAAAATCAGTTTCTGTCTCAGTCTCAATTCCCTTTCCTTGCAATGTAATATCCCAACCATCTATAAAGGAAGTCCTGTTTTGCTAATGTCAAACCCACCCAAGGTCTAGGGCTTCTTCCTCTGGTTCCCAGCTCAGTAACTGATGTGTTGCTATATGCTGTCTAGCCCAGCCAGTGCTGACTGTAGATCAAACACTTTAACTGCTAAGAGCACTTGAGTTTATATTTTCCCCCACCAAAAAGAAGAATCCCTCATAGGATAAAGGTGTTCTCAGTAACATAAAAATCTACTTTAGCAGGATTGTCAAATGCAAAGATCTCTGGTGAGAAGAGTGAAGGGGATTATTCATCTTTTAAGTCTCATAGGATTGGTATGGGGGTTCCTGGGTGGCTCAGCTGTAAAGAATCCACCTGCAATGCAGGAGCCACAGGAGATGCCAGTTCGATCCCTGAGTCAGGAAGATCCTCTGGAGGAGGAAAGGCAACCCACTCCAATATTCTTGCCTGGAAAACCCCCTGGACAGAGGAACCTGGTGGGCTACAGTCCATAGTGTTGCAGAGAGTTGGACACGACTGAAGCAACTTAGCATACATGCATGCGTGATTGGTATAGGAAGACTGGACCTACACAGCCCTCCTGCTGGGAGGCCTTTGGAAGGCCAAGAGGAAGAGGGTAGGGTCTCAGAGACAGGAAGAAAAGCATAAGCAGCTAACATTTGCTCTGCTCTTAATCTTCAGGAAAATCTCTCTCTCATTCTCTTTCTTCCCTCCCCCTATCTTGGAATGGTAGAAACCAGAAGGTTAAATGGATGAAACGAGAAGGACATTGGAGGAAAAAGAGAGGCCACATGTAGCCTGTCTCCAATGGGGACTTCATGCTAAAGTGAGAGAAGAGACATCAAGCCTTGTGAATGGTTAAGTCCATCTCTCCTAGAGTCATACAGTACAGGAATTCGGGGAACAAAACCCCAACAACTAGTGAAGAACATACATTTGCCTGTGGTGTCCCCTCCATGTTTTATATAACTAAAGCTCTAGCAGAACAAAAGCAATAAATGACAGGGAGTGACTTGAAAACCAGCTAGATTCATGATAACATAGTAAAAGCAGCACTGACTACCTGAGTAACACCTCTGAGCTTCAGTTCCCTCACCTCTAAACTGAACACAGTAATATTCCCGACCTCACAAAATTGTTGAGAGGATTATATGATACGTGCAAAGGCTTTAGCTGAGAGGTATCCCTGGTGATCCACTGGTGAAGACTTCACACTCCCAATGCTGGGGTGCCCAGGTTTGATCCCTGGTCAGGGAACTAGATCACACACGCCACAATTAAGAGTTCGCATGCCACAACTAAAGGCCCACATGCTGCAACCAGGACCAAGTGCAGTCAAAATAAATAAATAAATATCTTTAAAAATAAATTTCAAAAAGAAAAGGCTTTAGCTGAGAACAGTGTCTAGCACATAGTAAGGACTTTTAAGTATCTGTTACTAACGTTATTTATCATTATTATGTCACAGTGCTTTTGGACTGAGAAGAGACCCTAACTTTATATGTGACATTCATCTTGGGTTTCAGTTGCTTTATCTATAGGCAAGGAATACAAATATCTACATTACCCACCTCACTAGTATGTGATGAGAACAAAACTAACTGCATATGCTTCAGTGAAAAAGATAAGAGCCCAAAATGAATGTCAGGTAGTAAGGACTGTTGTTACCTGACTTCTAGAAATCATTATTCTCATGACAAATAATTTAATAAAACACTCAACCCAGCATCAGTCAGTATTATCAACCTGTTATCTCAATCAATCATCTCAAGATGACAGATTTCTGTGTTGACTGAAAATACATCTTATAGTGCATTTTGCAGACTTCTTAATTAAAAATCTAATTGACAGATCTCCAGCCTCATTTCCTGAAAACTGGGCAGAAAATTTTGTACCAGTTCTGAGTGAGGGAGAAGTGGTATGAAACATGGCTAAAGATGTAGGCAGGGGCCAGAGCAGACCATTCAGGCCCTTGCAGACCGAGGGAATGACTGTCTTTATCCTAAAGGCAATGGGAGCTATTGCAGGGTCTTCTTAATCTGAAATGGGTGAGGTATGGTGAAGACATAGTTTGGTTTACTTTGGCTGCTCTAAGGAAAAATGGATGGAAAGAAGGCAAGAGTAGAGGTGGAGGGGTTAGTTAGCAAGTTCATCCAATCTTCCAAGTGAAGGATGCTGGTGTTTT
>NW_011476818.1:0-3005 GCF_000754665.1 Bison bison bison | reverse complement strand
TATGTGAGACATCATCTAGCAGATAAAATTTGACAGAAACTGGTGAGGAGTTTAATGAAGGTGGGAGGGGAGAAAGATCAAAAATAACCCCATTAGGGGGAACTTCCCTGGCGGTCCAGAAGTTAAGACTTCACCTTCCAGTGCAAGGGTTGTGGATTCAATCCCTGGTCTGAAAGCTAAGATCCCACATGCCTCAAGGCCAAAAAACCAAAACATAAAACAGAAGCATTATTGTAACAAATTCAGTGAAGACTTTAAAAATGGGCCCCATAAAAAAAATTTTAACAACCCCATTAAAATGTTAATTGATGCAGCCATTATGGAAAATACATGATATATGGAGGTTTCTCAAAAAACTAAAAATAGCTCACATATGACCCAGAAATTCCATTCCTGCATATATATCCAAAAAATCAAAAACACCAATTTTAAAAGACACATGCATACCTGTGGTGGATTCATTTTGATATATGGCAAAACCAATACAATATTGTAAAGTTAAAAAATAAAACAAAAATTTAAAAAAGACACATGCACACTAATGTTCATACCAGCATTATTTACAATTGCCAAAATATAGATGCAACCTAAGTGTCCACCAACAAATGACTAAAGAAGATGTGGTACACATATACATTGGAATACTACTCAGCCATTAAGAATGAAATAATGCCATTTGCAGCAACACGGATGGAGTTGGAGGGCATTATGCTAAAAGTGAAATAAGTCAGACACAGCAAGACAAATACTGTATGATATCACTGACATGTGGTATCTAAAAATTACAACAAACCAGTGAATATAACAAAAAAGAAGTAGATTCACTGCTGCAGAGAACAAACTGGTGTTTACCAGTGGGGAGAGGGAAGGAGGGAGAGGTTATATAGGAGCAGGGAAGTAAGAGGTACAAACTATTAGGTATAAAATAAACTAGAAGGATATATTGTACAACACAGGGAATATAGCCAATATTTTATAATAACTACAAATAGAGTATAACCTTTAAAAGTTGTGATTTGCTATATTGTATACCCGTAACTAATATAATATTATATATCAACTATAATTCAATAAAAACTCCCACCAGAGCCATTAGGTTTCTGGTTGGAGCAACTAGGTAGATCATGAGGTCTTTCAATGATACAGAGGACACTGGAAAAGAAACTGGCTGGGGAAGATATACAATTTGTTGTTGACTTTGAGGTGACTATGGGACTCCAAGTAGATAGGTGACTATACAGCGGTGGAACTCAGAAAAGAGAAAAGCTTGAACTGAAGGTACATTTGAGAAACATTTAGTCCAAAGTTATACTTATTATTTCCACCACAAAAGAAACTTGCTCCTCTTACTCTGCTGCCTGTCTCAAGCACATACCACCACCCTAACCCAATGAATTGTGTCAGAAACCTAGGAGTCATCTTAGAATGTTCCCTCTCCTTTACTTATCATTCCCAAGCAGTCATTAAAGTCCTGTCAAGTCTGCCTTCTAATGACCAACAGGCACATGAAAAGGTGTTCATCATCGCAAATCATCTGGGAAATGCAAATCAAAACCACACAAGATATCACTTCACACCTGTCAGAATGACTATCATCGAAAAGAACACAAGTAACAAGTGTCAGCAAGGATGTAGAGAAAAGGGAACACTTGTGCACTATTGGTTGCAATGTAAATTGGTGCAGTCAGTGTGGAAAATAGGATGGAGGTTTATCAAAAAACACCTAAAAACAGAACTACCATATGACCCAGCAATTCCACCCCTGGGTATATATATGAGGGTTACAAACTATAGGGTATAAGATAGGTTCAAGGATATATTGTACAACATGGGGAAATAGCTAATATTTTGTAAAAGGAAAGGGAAAGTGAAAGTGAAGTCGCTCAGTCGTGTCCGACTCTTAGCGACCCCATGGACTGCAGCCCACCAAGCTCCTCGGTCCATGGGATTTTCCAGGCAAGAGTACTGGAGTGGGTTGCTATTTCCTTCTCCAGTGAAAAATGGAAAGTGACCTTTAAAATTGTATACAATGTAAAAATTAAATACAAATAAAAATAAATAAACTTTAAAAAACTCTGCCTTCTAAATCTCCTCTCTCTATATATATCTCATAATCGTTCTCAAAATTAATTATGTACCAGAATCACTTGGGAGGAGATCTTATAATGGTAATGCTTAGATTCCACTCCAGTTCACTCCAGTCCTACTGACTGAGACTTTGGAGGGACAGGATCTGAAATCTATATTTTTATAAGTTCCTTAGGTGATTAGAAGGCTTATGGTCCAAGGATCAAGATTAGAAAATCACTGTCCTAATTCATCCCCTCTTCTCCAGTTCTCCTTCCATTGCTTTAGTTCAAGAATTCCTCATCTCTCCTCTACAGACTTTAAGGTTCATGATAGTAGGAATCATGGCTGTTTTGATAACTATTTTACCCCCAATGCTGGCCTAGCATGGTACCTGGCACATTGAAAGCCCTCAAAACATTTTTGTGGAATGAACAAATGAACTAGGGTGAAGCGGTAGCACTAAAATACTCAGGAAAGAATTGTAAACACCTTGTTGCTATTCAGTTAAAAAGTTCATCTTAGCCTAGGGTACAGTTTATCTAATTATAGTCCTATAAAGCACTTTTTACCCAAGAATCTCAAAATTCCATGTATGCTAGTTAGGATAATGCTAGCTGTTGTAACAATACAGTGTAAACCTAGTGGCTTAACACAATAGAAATGGACTTCTTGTTCACCTAACAGTACAATATGGATGCTCCTGGTCAGCAGAGGACTTTTCAGGGCTTCCCTGGTGGCTCAGGCAGTAAAGGATCTGCCTGAAATGTGGGTCAGGATTTCTGCCTGAAATGTGGGTTGGATCTTCCCCACCCAGGTCAATCCCTGGGTCGGGAAGATCCCCTGGAGAAGGGAATGGCTACACACTCCAGTATTCTTGCCTGGAGAATTCCATAGAGGAGCCTGGGAGGCTACAGTCCCTGGGGTCGCAAATAATC
>NW_011476817.1:21919-24035 GCF_000754665.1 Bison bison bison | reverse complement strand
GGGGAGAGTCTTGGGGGACCAGGGCCTGCAGTGGAGAGGCGCTCAGGGGCGGGAAGCAAGGGGGCCCTCCGGTGAGGAGGCTGCTGGAGGCCTGGGCAGACCTTGAGGGGCCTTGCTGGCCGCGTGAGGGGTTTGAGCTCCCTCCTGGGGGCCTGGGGAGCTGCTGGGGGTCCCTGTGCAGGTGCAGTGGGGGTTGGGCTGTGTCAGACCCGCCGACGGAGGCCGTGGGCCTCTAGACAGCTGGGGGGGCCAGGCCGACGCCCGGGTTAGAGGCCCCTGTGGGGTCTGTCGTCCCAACAGGAGGAGCAGAATCAGCCAAAGAAAGGGGAGCATGGTGACACAGGGGTCAAGAGCCCGGTTAGGGGCTCAGCCCAGGGTTCAGCCCTGGCTCCACAGAAACTTGGGGCGGACGCTTAACCTTTCCAAGCCTCGGTTTCCCCCATCTGCGGAACAAAACTAAGCACGCCGAGATAAAGTGATGGTGAAGATTCGTCTATTTTTTCCCCAAAATCCTGCACAGTAGGCGCTTGGCCGAGCGTCGGCACCCCCCACGTGCACGTGGATAGCAGTCCTACCTCCTGGGGTCACGGGCAGGCCCGGGAGTGGATGCATGCGTGCGCCAGGCATTGTTGGCCGCAGGCCCCGCCCGGGGCAGCTCGGCGTGGGTGTGGGTCTTGCTGTCTCTCTGGGGTGGACGGAGCCCAGGCTGTGTCTGTGCGGGTCCTTCCCGCTGGGACCTGGCCTGCGAGCGGCCCGTGTGTGCTTTGCTGAGGAAGGTGCTTATGAGGCTGGACAGAAAGCAGTGGAGGGTGAAGTAGCCCCGGAGAACCTCTGGGGGTGGGCCGAGTGTCGACGGCCCCTGACTTGGTCTAGCAGCCCACCCCCTGCTCCCACAGCTGGGGAGACAGCGGGGCTCCCCCCAGAAGGCCAGGCCAGAGCGAGCCCCCGGGGAGCGGTTAACCCCTTCCCTGCCTCCCCATGTGGCCTGCCTAGCTCAGCCCCCTCCCCACCCCAGGAGCCTACTTCCAAACGCTGGCTGTCGAGCAGTTCTCTTGGCATCCTTTGCAGCGCGGATAGAAACAGATTCCCAGGCCGCATTCAGGGCCTCTGACCTAGGACCTGCTGGTGACAGTGGGGGTGGTGTGTGTGCCGAGAACACGCGTGTTAGCAGAGGGCTGTGACGGGTGGGGGCAGGTGCTGGGACCAGGAGCCTCCTCCTGGCCTCTGCCCACCAGGCTGGCCCCTCCCGGGACCTGGGGGCCTTTCTGCAGTACAGACAGCCCAGCCTCCCTGGGACCCTCTTCTTTAACCCGCTGTGTCCTCAGGGCCGAGCCCACGCTGCCAGGCCCCCTCCAGAGCCCCAGATGCGGCCCGTCCCTGCCCTTCCCGCGGCCTCACTCATGCTGCAGAAGCCAGAGCTGTGGGCTTCTCACCCAGGGCTGGGCCTGGAAGGCCCCTTCCGCGGCCTCCTCCAGCTGTCCACCCTGCTCAGCCTCCTCAGGGCCCTTCTCTGTGCTCCCTGGCCCCCTGTGCACACCCGTCGCTGTGCCTGGCTGCAGCCCACCCTCCCCCAGCCACCATGAGCTCCCGGAGCCGGGGGCAGTGTCCTGGCTGCTACGTGTGGCGTGAGCTCAGCATCAGCGGTGGTTTGCTGAGTGAAAGAACGTAAGCGGGAGGAGGGCAGGGCGGGAGGCTTCCTGAAGGAGGCGGCCGTGACAGCCCCCCTCTCCCGGCAGGTTTACAGGCGCTACGGCGAGGAGTACGGCAGCCCCGCCCGCCCCGACATCACCTTCACCTACTTCCAGCCAGAGCGGCAGGCCTGGGCTTGGGCCCCGGTGCGGGGGCCCTGCTCCGTGAGCTGCGGGGCAGGTGGGGCCCGGGGCGGGGCTCGCCTGGAAGCCTGGCATGCCGCCTGCCCTGTGGAGGTGGCCCAGCCCCCTGTTCCCCTCCAGGGCTGCGCCAGGTGACCTACAGCTGTCGGGACCAGTCCAGGAGTGAGTGGGTGGAGGCTGCCCGCTGTGCAGGGAGCCGGCCCCCCGCGGCGTGGTCAGAGACCTGCACCCCCGGGCCCTGCCCCCCGCAGTGAGTGCTGGCCATGGCCCGCCTGGGGGTGGGG
>NW_011476817.1:17838-21246 GCF_000754665.1 Bison bison bison | reverse complement strand
GATCTGATGGGTCAGACGGATCTGTTCTGATGCCCTGTTCCTCTCCTCAGCTGGGAGGCTGGAGACTTCGGCCCCTGCAGCGCCTCGTGTGGGGGTGGCCTGCGGGAGCGAGAGGTGCGCTGCGTGGAGGCCCGGGGCGGCCTGCTGAGGACCGTTCCCCGCTCCCGGTGCAGAGCGCTGGCCCCGCAGCCGGCGGCCGTGGACACCTGCAATTCCCAGCCCTGCCCCCAGAGGTGAGCACGGGGTGGGCAGGGCCCCCCAAGGCCAGATCCGGGCAGAGCCTCCCTGGCGGGGCTCGTCCCTGCACTGAGCCCTTCCCTTTTGGGGTGTCCCCTCTTCCCGAGGCCTCTGGCCAGCCCCTGCCACCCTCCCACCCAGGAGGCCCTGGACTGGCCAGTCCCCTCTCTTTGAACTTTTTTTCGAACTCGTGAGGACAGAGCAAACCCACAGATGTCCAGCCACAGACGTCACTCTGTCACTGCTGTTGTCCACCCTGCAGCGTTCCAGCTGACAGAGACTTATCAGTCTGATTTGCCGCTAGCCGTCTGGGGCACCCGAGCCAGTCCCCTCCCTCTCTGGGTCCCAGATTTGTCACCTGGGCAGCGGGGAGGGGGGTGGCCTGGGCGCTGGTGGTCCGCGGGTGGCCCTGGGCACCCTCCCTGTCCCCCGCATGCCGTGTGACCGTGGCAGACACAGCAGTCACTGCTCTCTCCTGCTGAGGGCTGAGCCTGCCCTGGGATCCTCTCCACACAGCACTCCAGGCCGCCTCTAGCTCTCAGGGCCGGCGTAGGAGGCGCATTTGCTGCCCCTGAGCTGGCGAGCTGCCTGCATCTGGCACGTGCCTCCCAGCACCGCTGGGTCTAGGTCGCGCGGAGCCACGCTCTTCTCTGGTTGGGGACCCGCCTTTGCCTCTGGAAGGCGGGAGGGTCAGGGCTGGTCTCTGCACCCTGGGTGCCAAGTGGAGGCCCGCAGCTGTTCAGCCAGGCTTCAGGGAAAGGCTCCTGGCCTTGCCTCTTTGTGGGGGACCCTCTGTGGGCTCTTGGAGACTGGGGAGCAGGTTCACCGCCTCTCTATGCCAGGACCTGGATTGCACGACCGCCCAAAGGCAGAGGCAGAGCCTGACGGCTGTCGTGTCCTGTCCTCAGGGAAACAGACGCGTGCTCGTCGGCCTGTGGCGCAGACCCGGACGTGCAGAACACGACGTGTGTGCCGGGGTCAGATGGCACAGGGCTGTTGGTGACTGCTGGGCCCTGCTCTGCAGACGAGAAGCCGCCTGCCCCGGAGCCCTGTGTCGAGGCGACATGTCCTCCCGGCTGGG
The DNA here is from genome assembly GCF_000754665.1 of Bison bison bison. Lineage (NCBI taxonomy): Eukaryota > Metazoa > Chordata > Mammalia > Artiodactyla > Bovidae > Bison > Bison bison. The sequence goes on along the minus strand of NW_011476817.1, from coordinate 19,928 downwards.
ACCAGGTGAGCGTCCTGGGAGAAGGGGGAGCTCTGGTTACACTGGCCTCCTGGCCAGAGCTGGAAGACCTCCCTCGTGCAGGGCTGCCGTCCCCGGGAGGCCCCTGGGCAGAGGGCAGACCTCGATGCAGAGCTCAGGGTGCTGGGACGCCCCCTCCCCACTGGCGAGCAGCCTGAAGCGTCCAGAGCCTGATAAGATGGTGGCACTTTGCTGCCAGGCTCCCACCGGCGTCCATGGGCTCAAGCTGGGAGGCGTTGCTTTCAGACAAGCATGCCAGCCAATGCCCCCGACTTCCCTGGGCTGTGGCAGTGGGGAGGGGACTTCAGGGCCAGGCGTGCCTGCTGATCTGGCTCCCAAGGCCCAGCACCGCCTGCCCCACGGTGACTGCTCAGGCTGGTGTAGAGGCCAGTGTGGGGCATGAAGTCACTGCCGGAGCCAGGAAGCCAGCTTCCCGGGAAAGCAGCCCTGGGTGGGTGGCCTTTGGGTACTGGTGACCACTTCCTTTCTCTCCTGAAGGGGTGTGCTGGGTGGGAGTGGAGGGCCAGGTGCCCGGGGGTCTGGAGGTGGGAGGCCCAGACCCACCAGCTCGGTGCCTGGCCCCTGCAGCTGGACATCCGGCCCCCGGGGCGGGAGGCTGCGTCCCCAGCGGGCGGCCCCGGGCTGGAGGCACTTGCCGCGCACGTGTGGACACCCCTGGCGGGGCCCTGCTCTGTCTCCTGTGGTCAAGGTGAGGCCCCGGCGCTCCTGAGGGTCGGCTAACTCGAGAATAGTGTTTGAGGTGGCATACACAAGGACATGACATTATAAGCAAGGAGACTGGGGCCAGCCAAGCACAGCAACCATGCGAACGTGCTTGTTGATTGGCTGGAAGGTAGGAAGTGATCATAAAACCCAGCCGTGCTGGGACCCAGGAGCGTATTCTTCAGGTCTAAGGAAGGCCCCAAACTTAGCTCTGAGCTTTCTGGTGGCCAATCCAGAGAAGCAAAAATTAATGTTAAGATACAGAGTGTTTTAAACTGAAAACCCTGGGAATGCCCTGGTGGGCCAGTGGGTAGGACTCACTGCTGTGGCCGGAGTTCAACCCCTGGTCAGGGAACTAAGATCCTGCAAGCTGCGAGGCAAGGCTGAAAATAACTAACCAACCTAAAACCCTAATCACTTTCTCAGCTAAACCCCAGGGTACTTAGAATTGAGGCCAGAGATTTCTTTTGTGGATACTCCTAAAGGAGAGATTCAAGGACACGGCCCTAATAACATCTTGGCGGTAGACACAGTAAAGGGTTTTAATGTAGCAACTCTTACAATGCCCCTCAATAAAAAGATCAGCCACCATTTCTGAGTGCCTACTATGTGCCAAGCACTTTCTGTGTGTGCGTGCATGCTCATTCGCTCCGTCATGTCCAACCCTTTGTGACCCCATGGACTGTAGCCCACCAGGCTCCTCTGTCCATGGAATTTCCCAGGTTAAGAATCCTGGAGTGGGTTAGCATTTCCTTCTCCCTGGGATCTTCCTGACCCAGGGAACGAACCCGTGTCTCTTGTGACTCCTGCATTGGCAGGCAGATTCTTTACCACTGAGCCACCTGGGAAGCCCATCAAGCACTGTCTAGTCTCCTGGGAAAATCTTGATAAATATCCCTCCACATCAGGCACCATTAGATGAAAAAACTGAGCCTCAGAGAGGTTAAGTCACTTGTCCAAGGTCACACAGCTGGTAGGTGGCAGAAAGTGAAAGTCGCTCAGTCGTGTCTGACTCTTTGCGACCCCATGGACTATACAGTCCATGGAATTCTCTAGGCAGAATACTGGAGTGGGTAGCCTTTCCCTTCTCCAGGGGACCTTCCCAACCCAGGGATAGAACCCCGGTCTCCCGCATCGCAGGCGGATTCTTTACCAGCTGAGCTCTGAGGGAAGCCGGGACTCAAATCCAGGGAGGCCTCATCTGCTAGAGCTGTCCAGAGATTGGGGCTCCCATGGTCCTCGCTGACCCCCTTCTCGGGGTGCGGGGTTCCTCCTTCCTCCCCACAGGCCTGGTGGAACTGCGTTTTGTGTGCGTGGACACTGCCCTCAGGACACCCGTCCAGGAAGAG
>NW_011476817.1:14370-16897 GCF_000754665.1 Bison bison bison | reverse complement strand
GCCCTGCCCCTTCCCCCATTGCTTTTTTGGACACGTCAGCCTTCAACTTCCCCTTCTGCAAAGTGGGGTCTTCTGAATGTTCTCTGTCCACTGCGCTGAGCCTCCCAGGGGAGACGTAAAAGTGACTCCCCGGAAAGAGAACCTTTTCCAGGCCCTTTCCGGTCTGGGGTGGACGTGAGGGGAAGCCGGGCTCCCCTGGGGCGCCCCCTGACTCCCGTTTGCCCCAGGTGGCGGTACAAGCTGGCCGCTTGCAGCCTGAGCTGGGGGGAGGGGTGGCGCAGAGGATCCTGTACTGTGCCCGGGCCCACGGCGAGGACACCGACGAGGAGATCCTGCCGGACACCCAGTGCCAGGGGCTGCCCCGCCCGGAGCAACAGGAGGCCTGCAGCCCGGAGCCCTGCCCGCCCAGGTCAGCAGCCCCAGCGTGGGCAGTAGGCAGCCTGAGTGCCTGGCGTGTGCTGATGTGGGGCTGGGCCAATGGGGGTAACAGGGCGTCGTGGGGGCAACGGAAACAGGACCCCCACCTTCCTTCGGGCAGGCTGCACCCGGTGCCATTCTGGCAAACTCAGTCGCTGTCAGCTCTAATGGGGGTGGGGCTGGGGGCTTCCCAGTGGAGGAGGCAGCATCTGAGCGGGGCCCGAGGGCGGTCCACCTGGGGCTCAGCACTGCTGAAGCCACGGGGACAGCGCAGGTCCCGCCAGGGGGGTCCAGAGATGGATGGGAGCCCAGTGGGGAAGCTCCCAGTGCTCCTGCGGCTTCCTCTTTGAATTTTGCACTTTAAATAACACAGTGCTCCTCTGTGTCACTCAAACATCCAGAAAAGAGTGTAAGTCACCCACGTCCTACCACCAGGCTTCACGGATGCTTCTGTATCTCTGTTTCCTCTGTCTCCTTCATTTTAAAGAAGTACGCCACCACAGGACGACTTCACTTACATTGAAACCTTTAAACTCATCTGTGATTTATTTGGGGGTCTGTTGCAAAGTAGGGGGCTTCCAGGGGGTGCTAGGGTAAAGAGCCCGCCTGCCAATGCAGAAGACATAAGAGACTCAGGTTCGACCCCTGGGCTGGGAAGATCTCCTGGAGGAGGGCATGGCAACCCATTCCAGTATTCTTACCTGGAGAATCCCATGGACAGAGGAACTTGGAGGGCGACAGTCTATAGGGTCACAAAGAGTCGGACACGACTGAAGCAACTCAGCACGCGTGCAAAGTAGGGGAGCAAGCTGTTTCTCCACATCACCAGCTCGCGGCAGCGCTGGCTGCACCCCCCGCCCCTGCCACGCGCCCCCTGTATTGCAACTCACTTCTCCTGTGTGTCGGATCTGTGTGGGGCCTCCTACCAGGCTCTGTTGGCTTATTCCCCCACCTACCGCCACCCCCAAGTCAAACTGTTTTAATCGCTGTAACTTTATGATCCATTTGCTATCCATACCCGTGTCCCTTGATTTCCTTGCTCACGCTAAAACGTGCACTCCATTTATTTTTGCGCATCATATTTGAGATGATCTGGGATTTTTCAAATGGGCATTTCGTGCACACAGGAGCTCTGCTTACCCCTGGAATGTCCCTGTGGCCACCCTGGCCTCCCTTGATGTTCTGGAACATTCCAGGGGATGCTTGTGCGCCTGCCTTCCTGCTGCTGTTGTATGTGTCTCCTCAGAAATCCCTCCCCAGGCTCTGCTCAAAGTGCCATCACAGGGAGGCAGGGGGTCCCCCCGGGACACCGTCACAATGCGGGTGGGCGTGGGGCGTGCTGCTGCTGGCATATGGTGGGTGGAGGCCGGGGGTGCCCCTAAACACACCCTCTACCGTTCAGATGGCCCCGCGACAAAGACCCATCCGGCCCCAAGCGGCACGAGGCGGAGACCTGTGTGTGCTCCGAGGCGCGTGGGGAGGACTTGGTCTGGTTCCCGGCCGTATCTTGGCATCTAGAACAGCACCAAGCCCACAGAAGGCATGCGATCGGGAGGCGGCATCTCGGGTCTCAGGGCCGGGGCAGCCTAGTGTGGTGATTAGGACTCCAGGCCCCAGGGCAGCCTGCCTGGCTTCAGCCTCGGCTCTGAAATGCACCAGTCGTCATCATTTGCTGAAAGATGATAAACCACCATGGTCAGGAGTGAATGATGGGGACGGAGATCAGCTGTCCATCATCCCAGGGCACCGCTGCCCCGGCCCTGTTCTTGACCCAGCCAGCAGCTGGTGCCACGGGTGTTCTGTGACAAAGGGGACGGAAGGGGGGACCTTCTTAAGGAAACAGAGCTCTCTTTCCTGCAGAGCCTCCCCCATGCCACTCAGCCCGGTGATCAGCCAGGAGGGGCCCAGGGGCTGTGCTGCTGGACGCCCCCAGGGCCTCGGAACTGGTCCTGGCTGGCCGTCCGAGAAGCCCCCCCGGGCAGTGCCACCTCTGGGGGAGCCGAGCCCCTCTCTGGGGTCTTCTCTTGCTGCAGGTGGAAAGTCACGTCCCTCGGCCCGTGCTCGGCCAGCTGTGGGCTAGGCACGGCCACACGCTCGCTGGCCTGTGTCC
>NW_011476817.1:11777-14270 GCF_000754665.1 Bison bison bison | reverse complement strand
GGCTGGACCACGGCCAGGACACAGAGGTGGACGGGGCAGCCTGCGCAGGTCTTGTGCGGCCACAGGCCAGCATCCCTTGCATCGTCGCTGACTGTGCCTACCGGTGGCACGTCAGCGCCTGGACACAGGTAAGTGCTGCAGCTGGGGCCGGCTGGCCAGTGTGTCAGCCGAGGGTCCACACGCATGGGGACCTGGGCAGAGGGTCGTGATCCCCTGAAAGGAGGGGGAGAGCCAGGCCTGTTAGGGCACCCAGGGACGGAAGACCTAGAGGTGTCAGGGGACAGGTAGGCCTTTAGAGGCCCCAAGGTCTGGAGACGCCCGAAGATGAAGGGCTGATAACTCTGGAAGGTGAGCAGCTGCCATCCCACGCCCAGCACCTTGCAAGGCCCTGGAGAGATGAAGGTAGACAGGGCTGGGTCCCTCCCCCTGGAGGGGCTTGCTCACAGCACGGAGGGAAGAAGAGGCGGAGCACATGGCCGCCAGCGTCAGGAGGAGCCTGGGCGTCCGGGGTGGAGAGGGCTTGGAAGGGGCGGTGCGGGGCTGGAAGGCAGGGCGGACACTGCACTGCAGTGAGTGACGGAGGGCGGAAGGAGGAAGCCACAGGTCCTCACTCTGGGGCCTGGAGGCAGCGAGGCCTGGAGGGCCACAGTGAGAGACCCGGGTTTGAATCCATGCTCCTCCTCCCTCTGTGACCCTTGAAGGGTGACTTCTCTGAGCCTCAGTCTTCTCATCTGGAGAACGGGCACGTATGCTCGCCTCCTGCGTTGGGCAGAGATTATATCAGATCCTGCCTGGCCACTGGTCAACCACTGTGCTTGTCTCGCCCTGGCAGGGTCAGCCTCACTCTGTCCCTCTTCCCTGGCAGTGCTCCGTCTCCTGTGGGGAGGGCATCCAGCATCGGCACGACGCCTGCCTAGGACCTGGGGCCCAGGTGCCTGTGCCCGCCGACTTCTGCCAGCACCTGCCCAAGCCGGTGACCGTGCGGGGCTGCCAGGCTGGGCCCTGCGTGGGGCAGGGGATGGCCAGCCCGGCGCCCCGTGAGGAAGCCACTGCTCCAGGCCAGACCACAGCTGCCACAGCTGCGTCCCCGGAGTGGCCCCAGCCCCACACCCGCCTCCTTTCCCCAGCTCAAGGACGCCTGCCCAGGCCCCAGGAAAGCCCAGTGGAGACCAGTTAGTTTCATTCCTTCTTTCTGTGCGGGGGGGCTGCAGGAGGGGGGGCAAAGGCATCTTCACCAGGGAGAGTAAGACCGAGCTCCTCATGGGGACCTCCCAGAGAAGGGGGTGGACCTGTGACTGCAGCACTCTGGACACTGGGCTGAGCACGGCTGAACTGGAGGGGTGGGCTTGGGAGGCTGGGCCCTCTGCCTCACTGGGAAAGTGCAAGCTCACTTTTACTACCATCGGGGAGAAGAACCCGAAGGTTGAGAAGAGTCAGAAGCCCTGCCCGTGTGACCCACTGGCGCATCAGGCATGGCTCTGTGCCTGGGGTGGTGATGCGCTGACCCATGCAGTGCCCTGCTCACCCGAGAAGGCTTCCGTTGGGGCCTGGGAGGACATGAGCCACCCCAGCTCCCAGGATCCTCCCCTGGCCCTGCCCCGCGGGGGACGCGCCGCCTGGGAGCGCTGCTCACCCGCCGTCCTGCTGCTTGCTTGCTAGGTGTCTGTGGCCGGCAGCACCTTGGGCCAACGGGAATCATCGACATGCGAGGCACGGCGCGGCCAGACTGTGCGGTGGCCATCGGGCGGCCCCTGGGTGAAGTGGTGACTCTCCGGTTTCTGGAGGGTTCTCTCAACTGCAGTGCTGGTATGTCTGGGGCCACGGGAGCAGCTGTTGCCAGTCCCAGGGTCTGGGGGTGCCAGTGAGGGTAACTCGAGGGTGCCCCATGCCTGGGAGCATGCTCCAAGTGCCTCCCCATGTGTAATCACTACAGCCAGCTGAGGACTGGGGTGTGGCTGTCCCCATTTCACAGATGAGGAAACTGAGGCTAGAAGAGATTAATTTACACATGGAGTTCCTTAGTGTTGCATGGCCAGTAAGTGGGAGCGTCGGGACCTGAACTCAGCTGAGTCTGCCCCAGGCCACTGGGCTGCCGCTGGACTGGGGGTGCTGGGTCCTCACTGCACTGCCCCTTCCCAGGGGAGATGCTGCTGCTTTGGGGCAGGCTCGTGTGGAGGAAGATGTGCGGGAAGCCGGCCGGCATGGCTTTCAGCTCCCAAGCCAACACGCTGCTGGTGAGGCAGCGTCTTGTGCGGCCCGGAGGCGGAGTGCTGCTGCGGTATTCAAGCCAGCCTGCCCTGGGAGCCTTCCACCGAGGTACGGCAAGGCAGTGGAGCCTCCCCACCCGCCCAGAACCTGCCAGCGGGGCCAGTGCTGATGGGCTGGCGGGCCAGGCAGACAGAGGACTGAGCCATTGCTGTTCAGTCGCTCCGTTGTGCCCCACTCTCTGAGACCCCGGGGGCTGCAGCACGCCAGGCTTCCTCATCCTTCACT
>NW_011476817.1:8490-11570 GCF_000754665.1 Bison bison bison | reverse complement strand
TCCTGCCCTCAATCTTTCCCAGCATCAGGGTCTTTTCCAGTGAGTCTGCTCTTCGCATCAGGTGGCCAGAGTATTGGAGCTTCAGCTTCAGTATCAGTCCTTCCAATGAATATTCAGGACTGATTTCTTTCAGGATTCACTGGTTTGATCTCCTTGCAGTCCAAGGGACTCTCAAGAGTCTTCTCCAACACCACAGTTCAAAAGCATCAATTCTTCGGTGCTCAGCTTTCTTCACAGTCCAACTCTCACATCCATACATGACCACTGGAAAAACTGTGGCCTTGACTAGACGGACCTTTGTTGGCAAAGTAATGAGCTGACTGCGAATGAAATGCATGGCCTTCCTGGACCCCCTGACACCCCACCCCTGCACGTGTGGCCAGGATGGGGTCCCGAGCTGTGTGGCCTCCCTTCCTCTTGGGGCCCCGTGGCACAAGGGCGCACACCCTCCCTCAGGCCACCATGGCCCCACACCCTGGCCTGGCACTCAGGTCCTTCAGGATCCTTTAAGGGCCTTCTGCAAGCTGCCTTGCCCAGCCCCCCTGAGTGCACTGTCCTCTTGGCTCATCCTCTGCAGAGCAGGGTGTGTGTGTACACGCACCTCATGTGCAGGACAGTGGCCGGGAGCCCTGCAAGCCTGGGGCCCCAGCACACCTGTGGATAGCCCTCTGGCTTGCTTTGGGGGTCTTGCCCTCTTTCTGCATCCCAAGCTGCTGGAAGGTGGCTTCCCCCGGGGTTCCAGGCACTTCTGGGCCCCCCAGACCTCAGGTGGGAAGTGGGATCCTGGGACCCTTCTTCCTTGGCCCCTCAGCATGGAGCACAGGCCCTGGCTGCTGGCCTGGTCATCGCTCCTCACTTCCCAGGCTCCCCACGCACAGGCACCTACCTCGGGGGAGACTCAGGAGGGCTGCCCCCGGGCCGGGTTTGGTGTGAAGCTCTTTTGCACATGTGGCTTCCCTGAAGTATCTTAAAAAGTCTGCCCTGCCCAGTGTGTGCTGCTGTTCCCTTCACTTTACAGAAGGAACTGAAGCCCGGAGCATTTAAAGCCTTCATTAGGGTCACCCAGCCAGGAAGTGGTAGAGGTGGGGTTCAGTGGGCACTTCTGCCGGGGGGCCCTGATCCTGACCGTGGTGCCACACCGATCCCCACTGCTGCCTGGCTGTAAGCTGTCCTGGCCTCTGGCAGGAGCAACCATCCCTGGGGCATCCTCTGTGTGTGAGATGGTCCTCTCCCAGTTTGTCCACCTGCTCTCCCCTGCAGGATGTGACATGCAGCTCTTCGGACCCCGGGGCGAAATCTCGAGCCCATCGATGAGTCCAGGTGGGAGGAACGTGGGGGGCTGTCGCATCTTCATCGACGTGGCCCCGTGGGCCCGGATTGCCATCCATGCCCTGACCGTGGACAGCGGCACCAGAGCCGAGGGAACTGATGCCAGTTACATCTTGGTGAGGCTGCTGGGATGGGGACAGGAAGGGGCTGACTTCTGCTATCATTCTGGACAGCCGTCCCTGGGGACAGGGGGCAGGGACTGGATTGGAGGGCTGCTGGGCCACTGAGTCTACTTCAGACCAAAATCCTCAAAATCAATGAATGAATGGGAGATAAGTTTCTTCCATTTATTCACCAACAAACGTTTCTTGAGCTCCCTACAAGAATGAAATACAGAACTGGCTGATGTAGGCAGCTGGTTCACCCAGGACTGAAGCATAATTTTAGCGCATCAGATAATTTTACTGGAAGAGTGGGCCAAGCCCTCCCTCGATGAGCTTTGGTGTGTTCTGGGCGAACTGGCCTCTGTAAGGTATCAGCTCCCTGCAGGAGGCTGTCTGGCCTCTGTACAAATCTGGGCTCAGATCCCAGCTCTGGCATTCTGGCTGTGTGTCCTTGAGGAAGGAGTGCAGCTTCTCTGAGCCTCAGTTGCTCAGGTAGAATAACAGCGTCTTTGTGATGGGCTGTTGTGTGACCTGGGTGTACGATACTTTACGCATAAAATGCTTATGCTAATTATTATTTGTGGTCGGTCCTTTGGGCTGCCTCTTTTCTCCCAGATCCGGGACATCCACAGCCTGAGGACAACAGCATTTCGTGGGCAGAAGACGCTCTACTGGGAGTCAGAGGGCAGCCAGGCAGAGATGGAGTTTAGCCAGGGCTTCCTGGAAGCACACGCCAGCCTTCGGGGCCAGTACTGGACCCTCCACACGAGAGCTGGTTAGCCAGCCGATCCCCTGCCTCAGCTTCCTCTCCAAGCGCATCCTTAAGCTGCCCAGTGGACACAGTGGAATGCCTCCTCCCAGTCCCGGTAGGGAAAGGAAGGTGCCTGACATTTATGAACACCTGGCAGGTGTCCGTCCAGCCCTGGTGAGCTGACTCTGGTGTCTGAGTGCCTCCTCCAACAGACAGAACACTAGAGGGTGGGAGGCGGGACTCTCCCAGCCCTCGGATACCAATAAATTGAGCGTTCCGGCTGAGTGGCGTTTTCTTTATCCAAAGTGTCCGAACACGGCTTGAAAACCCAGCCCACCGCACGACGGGGATTCCCTGGCCGCAGTCGGGCTCCACATCCACACCCGATTCCAGAAAACCCCTGGCCACTGCCAGCGGACGTCCGTCTACCCAAGGAGGGAGGCTGGAGTACAGAGGCCCTGATGCCCGCGCTCCTGTCGCTTCCCTGCGACGCCCCGCCCCTTTGCTAGTCTGGGTGGGAGGCTAGTCTGGGTGGGAGGCTAGTCTGGGTGGGAAGGCAGACCGTCGGAGAGTTCGGCGGGGCCGGGCCCGGCCCTGTGCTAGTACAGTAATAAGCCCGGGCCTCTAGGGCGCACCTCGCCGCGGCCCCGCCCCCTACGCTAATAAACGCGAGGCCCCCGGGCTCTCCAGCGGGTCTCGCCCCGTATGCTAATAACACGAAGCCCCGCCTCTATGCTAATAAGCGCGAGGCCCCCGGGCGCTCTCCGTCCAGGTACCCGAGGGCTAAAGACGCCCCCATGCTAAAGACACGACGCACCGCCCCTATGCTAATAAGCCCGGGCCTCTCGGGCGCCCTCCCTCCGCTCGGCCCCGCCAGCCCCTTCCCCGCCAGCCCC
>NW_011476817.1:5724-6630 GCF_000754665.1 Bison bison bison | reverse complement strand
AGGTGCTTTACCAGCTGAGCCATGAGGCTGAGTCCCTTGTTAACTCTGGCATCCCAGCCAGCTCTGTGCTTTTGAAGCGGGATACCTGGGCCGCTGCAGGAGTTCATAGTGTTGGGGTACTGACCCGTGAAGATGAAGAGAGACCTGTGGCTTCACCCTGAAATGTCACTTTCACCTGCAGATTTGGGAACGTGATTGTCATGTGGATTCCCAACAGCATGTAACACAGGGTCGATTGCAAAGCACATAGGAGTTTTAGAGATGAGACTAGAGTTCAGATAGAGCTCCTGCTTCTGTCTGGTCGCTGTGCGGGAGCACCACCTTCCTCAGGTAGGGGGCCTTGGAGAGGCATTTCCTCGGGGTCTTGACTGTCATCTGGAGAAGACAGGCTGGCCCTGGACACCCCCCTCACTTGGGACGAGCACTGGAGGCCCCTGAGGGGACATCTTCCAGCCCTTGATGGTTAAAGGGCTCCTGGCTGGAGCCTGCTTGTCTGGGTTGAGACCTGGTCCTCCTGGAAGGTTGGCTGTTGGTAGACACGGGTGGAGGTGGAAGGCAGGACGTACGGGCCTCTGTCAGGCGAGACGGGCACAGCGGACTGTCGGCAGAAGCAGTGCCATGTCTTGGGCACTCACACCTGTGGCCCTGGGGAGCCTGCTGCCTGAATGAAGGTGACGGTTGGTCCGGGACAGGTGCCACCTTTAGTAGGGCGGAGCGCGTCTGTTGCTGCGGGAGACCTTGGGGGTCACACAGGGCAGGCTCCTTCCTGCACGTGGTTTCGTCTTGCATCGCTTGCTGTCTGTGTAGGGTTACACGGGAACACACCAGGAGGGCTCCAGGCCTTCTCAGGGATCAGGTATGGAGGGAGCTGCTGCAAATTTAATGAACTGGTTGCTCATTGTTGCC
>NW_011476817.1:4651-5537 GCF_000754665.1 Bison bison bison | reverse complement strand
TTGATGCTGCTCACTTTGCAAGGTGGGTGTCGGGACAGCTGGGGCTCAGAGGGTGGGCTCCCCCAGGCCTGGGACAGAGAGAGGGCGGGATGCCCTCACTGAGCCCTCAAGCAAGCCAGCTCCGGGATCCAGCTGCGCCCTGGCCGTGGGGTCTGGGCAAGCACTTCACCTGCCTGAGTCTGTCCTCACCGGTCTATGGAGCCATGTGCTGGCCTCGCTTGGGTCAGCTATCCGAGGGCAGACGTCTGGGTGCTGTGAGGAGAGCCTGGGGCTGAGTTGGAAGGGCTTCTCGCACCGTCTGGAGCTGTCTCCCTGGGTGGCCTCCCCTGGCCGACTCCCGCTCGTGTGTTTCTCTTTCCAGCTTGTGCGATCTCGGGCCTCTTCAACTGCATCACCATCCATCCTCTGAACATCGCGGCCGGCGTGTGGATGGTGTGAGTAAGCGTGTGACGGTCCTGCCTAGGGGGTTGGGGGTGTGTGTAGAGCCTCACCTCCCAGGAGGGCTGGGGGGAGCCCATGGGGGTCGAGTTGGGAGCGCTGGTCTGTGAGGCATGCCGGATGCTGGTGGTGTGCGGGGGGCTCGGGGACCTGGGAGGGGTGTGAGTTGTGCACAACAGTTCCTGCTCCGAGGCTCGGGGGGTTCTTGGGGCAAACGGGGTCTCTTTCCCTCCAGGCTGGGGCGGGGGGAGATGAAAGGGCCTGGCCCGCTGGAAGGGCCCAGGGTCTGGTCACTGCAACTGGGACCTGGGCTCCTCCATGGGAGCTCCCCGAGGTGGGCCGTGGCAGCCCCCAGCCTTGGCTCTGCCCTGGGCACCCTGCTCCAGCCACCCTGTTCTGGCTTGTCTCGGAGCCTGGTGGGGTGAGCAGCCCAGATAGGGGTTCCTCA
>NW_011476817.1:0-1610 GCF_000754665.1 Bison bison bison | reverse complement strand
GGCGGGCCTGCCCCGTGACCTCTGCTCCTCCCCCAGGATGGCGGTCGTTCCCATCGTCATCAGCCTGACCCTGACCACACTGCTGGGCAATGCCATTGCCTTCGCCACCGGAGTGCTGTATGGACTATCAGCGCTAGGCAAAAAGTGCGTTTACTGGTCCCGGCCCGGCTGCAGTGGGAGTGGGGGTGGTCTCTCCCTTCTGGAGCCTCTCGGGGATGCAGGTCTGGAGTGGCCCTGTTTACCGCCGTCAGTGACCCTCGTCAGTGCCTCTCGGGCATCTGAGCTCTAAGGGGTGGAGGCAGGAGAACTCACGGGACCCCTGGGGCGTAGAGATGGCAGGGACGCAGGGCCACAACTCCTGGAGAGCCTCTGCCCATCGGGCCCGCTCCCAGCTCGGTGTTCTGATGCCCCCCGCCCCCTAGTCCCGCAGAGCCCAGCCTGAGGGTCCCAGTCCTCCTCAACTCATGTCCCCGGCAGCCCAGGCCACTCTTAGAGGCGACAGGATGGGTCTTTGCCATCCTCAGTGACGGGGTCTCATCTGGGGAAACCAGGGGGTGCGTCAGGCACTAGGCAGGGCCTCCCTGCCCAGGGCCCTAGGCCAGGAATGGGGCAGAGGCCGGGCGGCTGCGTTTCTGGGGTCTGTCCCCCGTCTGGTGCTGACTGCCCTGTCTCCCCAGGGGCGACGCGATCTCCTACGCCAGGATCCAGCAGCAGAGGCAGCAGGTGGACGAGGAGAAGCTCACGGACACCCTGGAGGGGGAGCTGTGAGGGATCGGGGGCCCTCCTGCCCCCGCTCACCTCCTGGTCTGTGTGAGCGTGTGCCGAGGAGCGTGGACCCTGAGGGGTCTGGGGAGGTGCCGGTGTCTGGTTCTCTTAATCCCGCTCACCTGTCCCCACGCCCGGAGTCCTCCTCTTTCTGTGCCCCTGCACCCCGCCCTTGGCATCACCCTGAGCCAAGTGCCGAGGGGCAGGGTGAGGGCTCGGAGGGCCTCACCAGCAGCAGCAGGGCGAGCAGGGGGAGCCTCGGGGTGACCAGCTGCAGGGCTCCGCACAGACACCCTCCTGGCCCCACTGTTCCCAGCTGGCCTGGTTTGGCTGGCCGCAGGCCACGGGGTAGATTTCGAGACCTCGCGTGGCTGGCGGGACCACCCACTGTGACCGGCCAGAGGCCTGGGAGGAGCTGCTCCTGGGGATGTGGGTCCCGTCTCCACGCGCGGGCACATCCGCTCGGGCCTCCTGGCCTCCCAGGCACGAGGGTACCCCGTGAGCTGAGCTGCCTGGGCTGCTTCTGTCCGGCCTCCCACCACCGCCCAGGCCCCGCCAGTCTCCTCCATGGAGCCCAGAGATGCCCCTCCAGTGCGCCCGCCGGCAGCCCTGGCAGCCTGACCGCCGGCTGGGCGGGCTCCGGCCTCTGGTCGCAGCACCGTGGACGAGCGTGGAAGCAGGTCTCTTCCCTGGGCCTGGCCGGCCGGGCCAGCGTGCGTGGCTCTGGGGCTCTGCCCCTGCTCCTCCCAGGAGCCTGGGGGCCGCTCCCGCCTTCTGGAGCCAGCCCCAGGGCTGCACCCAGTCTTTGCTTCCAGGTGGACCTTCACCTCTGGGGGTTGCTAGGG
>NW_011476816.1:8613-10240 GCF_000754665.1 Bison bison bison | reverse complement strand
TTTTTATCCTAATTCTGTGAAAAATGCCACTGGTACTTTGATAGGGATTGCATTGAATCTGTAGATTGCTTTGGATAGTACAGTCATTTTCACAATATTGATTCTTCCAATCCAAGAAGATGGTATATTTCTCCATTTGTTCGTGTTGTCTTTGATTTCTTTCATCAGTATCTTATTGTTTTTTGAGTACAGGTCTTTTGTCTCTTTAGGCAGATTTATTTCTAGGTATCTTATTCTTTTTGTTGTGATGGTAAATGGGATTGTTTCTTTAGTTTCTTTCCGACATTTCATTGTTAGGATTCATTGTATAGGATTTCTGTGTATTAATTTTGCAACTTTACTAGATTCACTGATTAGCTTTAGTAGTTTTCTGGTAGCATCTTTAGTATTATCTATGTATGGTATTGTATCATCTGCAACCACTGACAATTTTACTTCTTTTTTTGTAATTTGCATTCCTTTTATTTCTTTTTCTTCTCTGATTGCCCTGGCTAGAACTTCTAAAACTATGCTGAATAATAGTGGTGAGAATGGACATCCTTGTCTTGTTCCTAATCTTAAGGGGAATGCTTTGTTTTTCACCACTGAGAATGATATTTGCTATTGGTTTTTCATATATGGCCTTTGTTACGTTGAGGTAGGTTTCCTCTATGCCCACTTTCTGGAGAGTTTTTTTTTTTTATCATAAGTGGGTTTTTAATTTTGTCAAAAACTTTCTCTGCATCTATTGATGTGATCATCTGGTTTTTATTGTTCTTTAATATGGTAAACCATGTTGATTGATTTGCATATATTGAAGGATCCTTGCATCCCTGGGATAAATTCCACTTGATCAGAGTGTATGATCCTTTTACTGTGTTGTTGGATTCTGTTTGCTAGTATTTTGTTGAGGAATTTCGTGCGTATGTTCATCAGTGATATTGGCCTGTAATTTTCTTTTTTTGTGATATCTTTGTCTGGTTTTGGTATCAGGTGATGGTGGCCTCATAGAGTGAGCTTGGGAGTGTTCCTTATGCTGCAGTTTTTTGGAAGAGCTTGAGAAGCATACGTGTTAGCTGTTCTCTAAATTTTTGACAGAATTTGCCTGTGAAGCCATCTGGTTCTGGACTTTGGTTTGTTGAAAGAGTTTTAATCACTGTTTCATTACTTGTGATTGGTCTGTTGATATTTTCTATTTCATCCTGGTTCATTCTTAGAAGCTTGTACCTTTTAAAGAATCTATCCATTTCTTCCAGGTTGTCCATTTCATTGGCATATAGTTGCTTGGAGTATTCTTTTATGATCATTTGAATTTTGCAGTATCAGTTGTAACTTCTCCTTTTTCATTTCTAACTTTATTTATTTGAGTCCTCTCCTGTTTTTTCTTGATGAGTTTGGATAAACGTTTATCAATTTTGTTTCTCAAAGAAACAGCTTTTAGTTTCATTAATCTTTGCAACTGTTTTTTAAATTTTTATTTCACTTATTTCTGCTCTGATCTTTATGATTTCTTACCTTCTGCTAACTTTGGGTTTTGTTTGGTCCTCTTACTCTAATTGTGTTAGGTGTAAGGTTAGGCTGTTTATTTGAAATTTTAAACTTAAACTTCCTTCTTAGAACTGCTTTTGCTGCATCCCACAGGTTTTGG
>NW_011476816.1:4371-5716 GCF_000754665.1 Bison bison bison | reverse complement strand
CATGCTCCTCAGTCTACGAGTTCTGTACCAGAGGGACAAGATACTAAAGCATTTGGAGTCAGTGGGGCTTACTTTTGGGAGAGTGAGAGATCTGTAGAAAATAGAGACTCCACACTTAAAGGGTGAACACAAGATCTCATACACTCTGAGACCAAAGTCAGAAGCAATAATTTGAATGATGCCTGGGAGAGAGCCACTTGCTGATCTTGGAGAGACCTCCAAAGAGGTAGGAGGCAATGGGGACCTCTCCTAGGGACACAGACACTGGCAACAACTATTTTTGGGAGCCCATTCTCAAAATGGATCACAGACATAACTGCAAAACTCTAAAACTCCTAGAAGATAACATAGAAAACCCAGAGGACCATGAGTATGGTGATGACTTTTTAGATAAAGCATGAAAGATGACCTGTGAAAGAAATAAGTGATATGCTTGATGCCATTAAAATTTAAAACTTCTCTGCAAAAGACCCTGTCAAGAGCATGATACAAGCCACAGACTGGGAGAAAAATATTTGAAAAGGACACATCTCATAAAAGATTGTTATCCAAAATATAAAAAGTATCTACACTTTGATGTTCATCCTTTGAGTGTAACATCTATGTCTGTCTTTATTTATTTATTCATTCTGCATGTATATGTTCAGTTGTTTCTGTATCATTTGTTTAAAAGAGTATTTATGTTCCATTGTCTTTTCTTTGCTCCTTTATCAAAGATTAGTCAATTATATTTATGTAGGTCCATTTTTGGGCACTCTGTTCTATTCCATTTATCTATTTGTTTATTCTTTCACAAATACCACACTATTTTGATTACTTTAGCTTCATGGTATGTCTTCAATAGGATAATGTCAGTCCTCCAACTTTCTCCGTTTCCTTCAATATTTTGTTGGCTGCTGCTAAGGCACTTCAGTTGTGTCTGGGTCACAAAGAGTCACTGTAATCCAGAGAACTGTAATCCTGCCAGACTCCTCAGTTCATGGGATTCTCCAGGCAAGAATATTGGAGTGGGTTGCTGTGCTTCCTCCAGGGGATCGAACCTGTGTCTCTTTACATCTTCTGCATTGGCAGGCAGCTTTTTTACCACTAGTGCCACCTGGGAAGTGCATTGTGTTGGCTATTCTGGGTCTGTATAAACTTCAGAACCATTTGTTGCTATCTACAAAGTAACCTGCCAGGACAATTGGACTTTAAATTGGGTTGTTTGAGGGAGAAAAAATAAATAAACAATTAAAACTCGCAGATTGCGAGCCCTACGGTAACTCCTCCAGCGGAGAAGCAGCGCAGACGCCTGCATCCGCCATTAGCAAGCGGGGGCTGGGCAGGGAGGCGCGGCGCGGGCTGC
>NW_011476816.1:0-1765 GCF_000754665.1 Bison bison bison | reverse complement strand
CCTATGGATAGATCAACTAAACAGAAAATTAACAAGGAAAAAAAAAAAAACAAAAGAAGTCAGATATGACTGAAGTGACTCAGCATGATTAGAATCTGTGAGGTCAGTCAGAGTTTCTCTTCGATGACGGTGATGAAGCAGTATGTCCTGAAACTGATTATTGGACCAGAAACACACTTAATGAAGTCCTTCTTGGGGTCTATTGCCTTTTTTCATCATGAAGGGTAGTTAGAGAGTTTGTACAACTCAGCTCATCACTCATCATTATAATATGTACCAGAGAGTTTCATCCAAATAATGTTAGCTACCATGATGTGAAATTAGATATGAAATAAATAGTGCCACCACCCTCTTCTCCATTTATTCTTCTTAAGATATGGATTCCAATAACTCTTGCAGAGTACTGAGTGCCTTTAGTATATGCAGCCAGGCCAACTTCCATTTGAATATACATAGCTGATTTAGCATCTTATTGGTACATAATTTAAACCTTTGTTTACATGTATACAAGGTCCAACTATTTCAAAAAAAAATAAAATAAAATAAAATAAATTGGGTTGTTTGTTTATTTATCATAAGTTTTAAGATATCTACATCCTAAGTGTACTTTATCAGTTACATGACCTCAAAATATGTTTTCTATCTGTTGCTTGTCTTTCCAGACTCTGAACAGTATTTCTCACAGAGCTAAATTTTAAATTTTGATAAAATTCAATTTAAGTCTTTTTTTTTAATTGGAATATCACACCTAAGAATTTTTTGTATAACTCAAGGTAATGAATATCTCATGTTTTCACTTATATCATTGGAATATAATTAAGAGTCTAGAAGTAAACCTGTAAATCTATTCATGGATATAAATCCCAAAGAGTTGAAGACAGGCGTTCACACAGAACCCCACAGAGGAATGTCCACCACAGTAGGCACAAGGATGAAGCCACCCAAATGTCCATCCACTGCTGAGCAGATAGAAAACGTGTGGTCTAGCCATACAGTGGAATACTATTCAGCCAGGAAAAGGAAAGAAGTGCTGATTCATGCTTCCATGGGCACAAACCCTATGCTAAGTGACAGCAGCCAGACACAGAAGGCCACCTATTTATTGTATGCCTCCATCTCTAGGAAGTCTCCAGAACAGGCAAAGGGCTGTTGATAGGAAGCTGATGAGTGGTTGGTTGCCTGAGAACTATGCAAGGTAGGATGGGGTGGGGAAAACTGCAGGAGGGGGCAGTGGGGAGTGACCGCCTGGCTGGTACAGGGGTTTCTCCTTGTGGTGGTGCCAAAGTTTTGGAACTAGACACAGTGGTGATGATGGCCCAGCACTGCCAGCATATACTTGGTTCCACTGGGTGGTCTGCTGCCTTCTCTGTATAAAGGTCTCCTCCCGTGGAAAGGGAGAGTTCCGACAAAGAGAGGGTCCAATGGGCAGGGTGAGCAGGATCCCGCCAGCGCCATTTCTTTGCAGGGCCAGGCCCAGGCCTGTGGGAGTAGGATGGGGTGGAGAGGCATGGGAAAGCAGTGATCTCAGGGGGTCTGCCTGTCACAAAGTGTGCACCCCGACCAGTGAGGGGCCGGCTCGTGGTTGCTAGGATATGGAGTAGAGGTCTGAGAGTACCGGTTGTCTTGAGAGGTTGGGACCAGCTGACTCATCTCACCGCATCTCATCCCACCACATCTCATCCCACCGCATCTCATCCCACCGCATTTCATTCCACTGCATCTCATCTCACCGCATATCATCCCACCACACCTCATCCCATTTCAC
>NW_011476815.1:5096-6188 GCF_000754665.1 Bison bison bison | reverse complement strand
GTGGAGCCAGGCTCCGCCTCCAGCGACTTGATTTGCATATCACCGTGGAAATGGACCTTTAGCCTAGAAAGCTGGAGTAGTAACCATGTGTGAGACCCACGTTTTAAAATTAATGCTATTTCTTTATGCCTTAGGTAGTTTGGATTTGATGAGTAAGAAACTTTATACCTACTGCTGCTTCCCTGATAGGGTACTAGCCTTTTACTGACCTTTTATTTCTTCATTTTAAATAATAAGAACAAAATACCTGACACCATTTCAGAATAATGGTTAGAAGAATTAGAAACATATATGATATATATATAATATACAACATAAAAGATATTTTTAAAATATGCAAAAACATGCTGTTTAGTTGCTCAGTCATGTCTCTTTGCAACCCCATGGACTGTAGCCTGCCAGTCTCCTCTGTCCATGAAATTTCCCAGGCTAGAATACTGGAGCAGGTTGCCATTTCCTTCCCCACCCAGACGTTGAACCTGCTTCTCTTGCACTGGCAGGGGGATTCTTTACCACTGAGCCACCAGGGAAGCCCATATAAAAGTATAGTTGTGCTAAAATAAGAATTTACTAAGTAGTAAGGGTAGTTCTGTATGCAGTCCATGGCACTATGATATATCTTATTATTTTCTTACATTATGCAATAAAACAACCTCTTTTGGAACCCAGTACTATGAATTTAGCACATGTATACATGTGTGCATCCACCACCACATTCAGGACATGGAACAGCTCCATCAACATAGAAAGTCCCTGATCTGCTACTGTGGTCCCTATTTCAGTGCTTGCTTTTTGTTAAAATAATGTTTGTTAAGTAGAGCCCTGGGTGGGGAATTGGATGGTGAACCAAAATTCAACAAAGACTGCAAGGGAAAGTTAAATGAAGAAGTTTATTACTCATAAGACCTGGAGGAGGCACAAAGCACTCCTGGAGAGCTGCATAGGAGGTCAGAGCAGGGTATAGTCAGGAAGGCAGCAGGATCTGGGATTTATAGCTTTTATTAGGTCCCATAGGTTAAGTGCTTCTAGGGTTCCCTGGATAAGGCCAAAGTGGTCAATTCAAAACCAAAAAAAAAAAAAAAAAAAACCCAG
>NW_011476815.1:0-1668 GCF_000754665.1 Bison bison bison | reverse complement strand
TGGGAGACCTGGGTTCAATCCATGTGTCGGGAAGATTCCCTGGAGAAGGAAATGGCAACCCACTCCAGTACTCTTCCCTGGAGACCCCATGGATGGAGGAGCCTGGCAGGCCACAATCCATGGGATCGCAAAGAGTCGGACACGACTGAGCAACTTCACTTTCACTTTCACTTTCAATCCTTGACAACCACTGCTCTGTTCTCCATCTCAAAAAAACCTACCTTTCACATATGTCTTGTAAGTGGATTCATTAAGTCTGTCAGCTGTTGAGGTTGGCTGCTGTCACTAAACGTACTGCTTTTGAGGTTCATTGAGACTGTTGTGTGTATCAGCAGTTATGTTCTATTGTCGAGTAGTATTCCATTGTGTGGATGTACCACAGTTTGTTTAACCCTTGGTCTATTGTAGGACATTTTGGTTGTTTCCAGGTTTTTGGCAATTTTGAATAAAGCAGATATGAACATTCAAGGATAAGTTTTTTTTTACATGAACATAGTATTTCATTTCTCTAGGGTATATACCTAGGAGTTGGCTGACTGATTCATATGAAAAGGTTCCTCAGGTCTCTTCACAAATAGCCTCATCCTCATGCCCTAGGGGCAGCCACTGTTTTTATGTTTTTCACCACATGTTGGCTTTACTTGTTTTAGAACTTCAAATAATGGAATCATACATGTAAGTACTTTCAGTGAGGCTTCTTTTGAAAGGCACTGGAATCCAGTATGGCCTGTTCCCAGCTTCCCAAGATGTGGTCCATTGATCAGTGGGCTAGCAGCTAATGAAGACAACATAGCCTTGCTGCAACGAAACCCAGGCCAGCCCAGCCTACAATTATGTCCATAGTAATCTGCCTTGCCACAGCAGAGGGGTCCATGAAGTACACATAGGGGACACTTCTATACCACATAGCTCTGATGACCAGTAGTGCACTGCTGTGGTCCATAAGGTGTCTCCTATATGAGACCACTTCTCCAAAATCAGGAAATGTAACTGACATATTTAATACATAGAAATAAACACAGAGAGCTGACAAATTGAAGAAAAGATGAATATGTTCCATATGAAGAACAAGACAAAATGTCAGAAAAAGGACTAAACAAACTGGACATAAAAACTCTACCCAGTAAAGAGTTCAAGGTAATGATCATAAAGACACTCAATGAATTTGGGAGAAGAATTGATGAACATAGTGAGGATTTAACAAAGAGTTTAAAACTATAAAGCAGAACCAAATAAAGATGAAAAATTCCATAACTGAGATGTTAAAATACTGTCAAAGGAATCAACAGAAGAGTAGATGATACAGAGGAACAGATCTGTGAGCTGGAAGGCATAGTAGTGGAAATCATCTAGCTGAAGAGAAAAAGAGAATTTGATAAAATGAGCATAGTTTAAAAGAACCCTGGGATAGCATCAAGTGTACAAACATTTACATCATATGGGTCTCAAAGGACAAGAAACACGAAGCTTCAGTTGTAAAAGATACATTAGTTCTTGAGATTTACTGTAGAGCATATAGCCTATAATTAACAATACTGTATTGTATACTTTAAATTTTACTAAAAGGGAAGATATTTTGTTAAACATCATTACAAAATAATAATAACAACAGTAATAAAGAAAGCAGGAGGGAACTATAAATCAAATCCCGTATGATTATAGAGAGGG
>NW_011476814.1:21176-22902 GCF_000754665.1 Bison bison bison | reverse complement strand
GACCGTGAGAGGATTCCAGGCCAGAATATGGAGTGGGTAGCTATGCCCTCCTCCAGGGAATCTTCCTGAACCAGGGATAGACCCCACATCTCTTGTGTCTCTTGCATTGGCAGGTGGGTTCTTTACCATTAGTATCACCTGGGAAGCCCCTAAAGTATGTAGGTTTATTTTTAAAATTTCAAATAATGCACAAAATACAAATATGTAAAATTTTGAAACATCTTAAATTCAAAAGTAACTTCTGTTAATGTAGGTAAATGCTGCTGGAGTCATTTAGTTATATCAACAGAGAAAAGAATATATATAAATATGCTTTTATATGATTGAGCTCTTATAGGTTCTATTCCTATTTTCAAGTATTTCAATTTAATAGTGCGTAAATTTAATGAAAAAATACAAAAATGAAAAAACTGTTGAACTTTCAGTCAAATTGTTTACCTTAAGAGATATACATTTCTAAAAGAACCCTCTAATGCTAATAATAATTATAATTGAATTAAGTTATTAAAATTTGGAATGATTCTTCTCATTACTTTTTAAAAATCAAATTTTTAAGACTTAATTTAAAAATAATACAGTCTATCCATTTCAAGATTGATGACTTTTGACAACTGAACATGCCTATGTAAACATTACCATGTTCAAGAACATCTCCAGCACTCCAAAATATCCTCTTGAGCCCCTTTGCTGACAATCTCCCTGCCACGCCCAGTCCCAGGTGCTCAATGATCTAGTTCTTTTCACTAGGGATTAGTTTGCCTCATCGAGTAATTTGCATAAGTGGATCCACAGAGTATATACTCTTCATCATTCAGGGTGATGTTTTAATCCGTATTGTTGCCATGTATCAGGAATTTGTTTCATTTTATTGAAGAGTAGTATTCCTTTGAGTGAATATATCACCATTATATCTATTCACTTCGTGATGGACATTTGAATGGTTTTCAATTTGGAAACCATTATGAACAAAGCTGATATTAGCAAGTTCCTTTTGTGGGTATATGGTTTATAAATTCCATTTAAAACTTTTTATAAATTCACAAATTTATTTTGTGAATGTGAATTCATTCACAAATTATGAATAAATTCATAAAGACAAAATTTATTGAAATGTTTAAAAAATGTATTCAAATATTACAAAAGACTGATCTGTGTGCTTGAGGCTGACCCTGGCAAACAGCATTTCCAGGTCTTTCTTGCCCATGGAATCCAATAGGTGCAGCCAAAAAAATGAGATCAGAAGGGAGAGGGGAGGAATGTGAATGAAAAACGTTGCCTGCCATATCAGCAAACAAAGCATGCTGTGCCATCTAGCCACCAGCGACTACCAACTTTAATAAGTGCATTAAGAATAAACCTATCTGTTGTTGGAGTAGGAAATGGCAACCCACTGCAGTGTTCTTACCTGGAAAATTCGATGAAGAGAAGAGAGTGGTGGGCTACAGTTCATGGAGTAGCACAGAGTTGGATATGACTGAGCATGCATGACTGAACACAGACTGTGGTATCTTAAGTCCACAAACCCTGGCCCACAGCTGTGAAAGCACCAAGTTCCAACCACTAGACTGCCAGGGATTTCTTATCACATCTTAAGATATCAGTTGCTGCTGCTGCTAAGTCACTTCAGTCCTGTCCTACTCTGTGTGACCCCATAGACCGCAGCCCACCAGGCACCCCCGTCCCTGGGATTCTCCAGGCAAGAACACTGGAGTGGGTTGCCATTTCC
>NW_011476814.1:20034-20175 GCF_000754665.1 Bison bison bison | reverse complement strand
ATGTTACACACGCCCCTAAACAGTAGTTTCCTGATCCCTTCCCATGTTCCTTTTTTCCAGGGATAACCACTTTCACTGACTGACTGGCTGTAAATCTCCTTATCTCTAAGCAAATATTGACGCTCGGATTTTCCGGAGCCC
>NW_011476814.1:12121-18924 GCF_000754665.1 Bison bison bison | reverse complement strand
GACTTAAGAGCAAGAAACTCTGAATAAAATCATAATAAACTGGGACAGGGCCAATAAAAAGTCGGAAGAATAGAGAACTTGAATAAAACACAGTTCTTCTCATTCAGGTCTGGAACCCTCGACCCTAAAGCTGTCGAGATTCCCGGCTGATTATCGACATCGCAGCCCTTCCACTTTACCATTTAGTCACAGGGACAACTTTTCTAATTAAACAGAAAGGTTCCACGAGATTTGAACTCGGATCGCTGGATCCAGGGTCCTCACCTTACACCATGGAGCCTATTTGGCAGTTCCTGTCTCTCCACTGCCAGGGAAAGGGTATCTGTTTCTTCAGCCTCCATATGTCCCATTCCTACTCCCAAGACTTGAACACAGTTGACCCTCATCCCTTTTGCTTTCTTTCAGCTCCTTTTCTTTGATAGGCTCAGTTCACTCTCACCTCAGAAAATGAGGTAAAGTCCACCATTCTTCTGGTTAAGCAGAATGTCCCATCTTGAGGTAAAATTTCTGCAAATAAGAGTGCTATTTGCCTTTTCCTTGCCTTCACCTTTTCTCATTGCTCCAAGAGGGCAGATGGTTGTCAGGGCAGGAGGCGGGATTTCCTGGGTCCCTTAGTTTTCCCATAGTACAGATTACCCTCCAAAGCCACTGCCACCACCTCTTATCTGTAACATGTAAAGTGTGTCGGCAGTGAAGTGGGAATGGAGGCAGGAGAACTCGCCTTTTCTTCATACATTTCTGATTTGGGAGGGGTAAGGTTTTCTCACAAGTGTATATTTGTTAGATTTACAATATAAGTAAAAATAGCCATTTACATCAAACACTCAGACAAACCAGCTATACCCACCTAGAAGTGAAGTGAACCTCGCTCAGCCTAGTCTGACTTTGTGACCCCATGGAGTGGAGCATGCTAGGTTCTTCTGTCCAAGAGATTCTCCAGGCAAGAATACTGGAGTGGGCGGCCATTCCCTTCTCCAGGGGATCTTCCCAACCCAGGGATTTAACCTGGGTCTCTTGCATTGCAGGCAGATTCTTTACCTGCTGAGCCACTAGGGAAGACCCAAAGTCACCTGGGGTGACTCAAAATCAACCACATGTTGAGGAGGACATGAGGCACAGCTCTGACACTTAGGCAGTCACAGACTCTTTGGTCAGGTCGGTCAAGTCAGTTTCTCTTCCATTTATTAACATATCAAATCTAGAAATTGCAGTTTTAAAAAAGGTGTACAAATATCAAGGTACACAAGAGAACTGTTTGCTGAATCATAGAGGATGCACATCCAAGTTGTCTTACAGTACAGATGGTACTTATGTACCCAAAATACCACCACATTAAATATTTGCATGTATAATAGGTATAAATCGTATCAGGGCTCAGACTAATAATCTTTACTTCTTCATTGTATCTCAAAAGTGTTTCTTCCCTAAGGCAATACACATAACAGAAAATATAGCACCAGTTTTTGGCCGGTCAAAAGAGTCGGAAAGACGGCTAGTGTTGCCTTGAGACATATTGTTTCCAGAGACTGGAGAGAGGTTGACTCAAAGAGGAAGGAGGCAAAAGGAATGCTCTTGTTATGAGGAGGAAGTTCACAGCTCCAGGGTGAGAATATGAATCTTCTTTTTGGAAAATCAAGTTGCTGAGTGGTAACAAACAACACAAAGTCAAGGTTTATGAGTTCAAGGACCTGAAATGGACTCTGACTCATTAAGGAAAAAATGTTACATAAGAAAATATGTTGAGGGATCCCAGAATGGCCAGGAAACCTGGAGAACAGGGCTCTCACAAGGGGCAAGGACAGAATCATGTGAGGTTAGAACTGGGATGGGTGGAGATGTGTGTTCTTCCCATTTCCTCCAGCCTGCACATCCATCCTGATCAGCAAGCAGAGAACTGGCAATGAAGGGTGGTCAAGCTACATCAGAGCAAACTTCAAGAACACTCACAGAGCAAACTGCAAGAGCAATCATGGGAGGCTTTGTCTTGATTCTGTTTACAGAAATTTCTAGAAGTATCAAGTTAATTCAAGGTGAAATAAATAAGGGTAGAGTTTGTCAAAAGATTCTGAGAATAGTGACAACAATATTTATGATTTCACAGCTGATAACATGATTCATCCAGTAGTTTCTAAACCCAGGCACATCTGACAACAAATGCTTACATTCCTCCCATTTTAAAGAAGAAAGAAGGGAGGCACAAGAAATTTTCTTAATTTGTCTAAGGCCACATAAGGACAGAACTATTTTTACAACCCAGAATTTGTACACAGATAGTTGGGTCTCTCTTCTCAGAAGGTGGGTGTATCAAGATTTCTCAGTTGTAGGGATGGGAAGAAGACCAAGAAGAGGAGAGAAGGCAAGAGAGGGATGGGGGAAGGGTAGAAGCACAAATTCTTTTATTCTCTCCTTCCTCCCCTCTCCTTAGGCCTCCTTGATTCTTTTTTTTTTTTTTTTGGCCTCCTTGATTCTTGCCTGCACCAGCCCTTTCCCTCCTTCCCCACTCTGCTACCTGGAGTGGAGCAATGTTCAGCTCTAAGGATTCCTGCCCAAGCCTCCTGGGAGGTCTCAATGCCTTCCTCCCAAACCAGCCTTCCCAGCTTGGTTTTCACCCTTTCCCGCTCCCAGGCAAACCTCACAGAACGCAGCCTACCCAGGCTGGGATGCAGGAGCTCCAACCTGCTGGGGCTGCTCTGGGGCCTTTCTGTTGCCCAACCCACTGGATGCTGCGGATTCCAAAAACTGGGATGAAGGCTTTCAAAAAGAAACCGTTCACTTGGAAAACTTTTCTCTATTTCCCTTCTCAACAGTCTTCATGGGACGAAGGGCTAAAGACGACAATGTATTCATCCAAGTCTTAGAGCATCGCAGTGAGTGCGGGACTCTGTCGCCTGCGAGGACACAGAACGACTATCCCCGCGATCTCTGTGCTTAGTCTCTAAGTCCTGTCCGACTCTTTGCCACCCCATGGACTTAGCCCGCCAGGCTCCTTGTCCATGGGGATTCTCTAGGCAAGAATACTGGAGTGGGTTTCACACCCTCCTCCAGGGGATAGTCCCAAACCAGGGATTGAAACTGGGTGTCCTGCATTGCAGGCAGATTCTTACCGTCTGAGCCCCAGGGAAGCCCACTCTGGTGGAAATCGCCTGGTGGACACAGGAAACCTAACACAGCCCCGGAGACCTGTGCCAGGGTAGGCAAACTCTCATTCGTTGGGTGTAGGCGAGGACTTGGGAAGAGCCATCATGGGAACCCACCGTGTGTTCAGCTGTCCTTGGATCTATTTCGGTTCAGGCCCACAGGATTGGAGCCCTGGTTCCTGGTATCTCTGGGGGATCTGGCATCTGTGGTCGGTAGACGGCACGGAAGTGGCACCGTTTCCCTGGGATCAGGGGTCTTATGCTAGGAAGAAGTGTCAACCCCAAAGATTCCAGGAAAAGCCGGTACTACTGTCTCCGTAGCGTTCGGCGGTTAACCGTAAAGGTTTTTGGTTCGAGCCCACCCAGGGACGAAGGGGTGGCATTTTAGAGGCCACCAAAGAGACTCCCTTTTGCCAGGAGAACATCAGAAAGTGCAGCGGCGAGCCGGCATGCAAGAGCACAGGAGTCAGGTACAAAAGAGCAGCGGAGAGGGCGGGTCCCAGGAGATTGGAAGCGTCGATCATTCCTGAGAGCCCAGAGTACTGACCGCCGGCGCTGTGAAAAGGGCCACCGCGGCGCGGAACTGCAGCGTGGGAGCGGCGGGGTCCACACCGCTGGGCCCCGGAGTCTCCTGGCCTCGGACACACCCACCGTCCCCGCCTCCTGGGGCTTCCGGGAGCTCGGCAATCGGCTGGGGCCACACCTGAGCTCGGGGGCGGAGCTAAGGGTCTGAGGCCTCTGCGTTGGGTGCGGGACCCCGAATGCAGCCTGTGGGGGCCCCAGTGTCCTCACTTGAGGAGAGATGAGGAACTGAAAGGCAGGGGCCTCGGGAACTGGTGTCTCCGCGTCTGAGCGAGCTTGGGGCTTCAAGGTTCCTGTTTGAGTGTTAAAATTAGGTGGTCTAGATGCTGGTGGCAGCATTCGGGATTTCATGAATACAGTGTTAAGTAGTGGAGGGTGTCCTGATTCCGTAGTGTAGTGGTTATCACGTTCGCCTTACACGCGAAAGATGCCGGGTTCGAGACTGGGCGGAAACAGGTTGCTCTCCCCCACCACCCCACCGCGGAGATTTCTGATTGGTGGAACCACCTCGTCCTCACCCCCACTGGCTCAGTCATGTCGTACTCTTTTCAACCCCATGAACTGTAGCCAGTCAGCCTCCTCTCTCTTTGGGATTTTCCCGCTACTTTGCTAGAAACCCATCGGGTCAGTGCAGCTGCCCCCTTCACTCTTGCCTAGCTCCCTGTGTCCTGCAGGGATCATAAAGTATTCTGTCAGGACACAGAGGTGAAAAGTCCTTCTCTGCGGCTGATGGAATAGAGAACCAGATGGGAAACGCGTCCACAGGAGGGGGAGTATCCTCAAGAGCTTTCCAGGACTGTTGAGTGGGTGCTGTCAGACGGGTCTAAGCCCCAGGATAATAATGCTTAGTCTTGTGTTGTTCTGGCCTTGACCCAGTCCCAGGTCCAGTCCGAATTCAAGCACAGAGGCATCCAGCTTTACCACACATATTCCACTCTCCCTCTCTCCAAAGTGGGGTAGTGAACCACCTTTTCTGTCTCAGTGAATAGAACCCATGTGGGTTGGGTTCTTTTTTTTCCCCCTTGAACTTTCTGATTTGCTGAAATGTAACTCAGGAATATAAAAAACATTTAGCTTTAGATAAATTAGTGCTCTCCGTGCTACTTACAAGAAAAAATTTCAAATTGATAATAAGGATGAATCTTTAATACTTTTAACACTCTAGACAATTCTAATAATTTATATATAATTGCATAGAAAATGTCCTGTCATACTCTCAGAGATGACTCCTGGTACACCTTACCCAGCTTTAATAATTTTAGTCTAAAACCTACTTCATGTTGACTTTCAGATTTTCTAAAAATGTGTAAAATATTGGTACCATACTATTCTAGGTTGTAGAAGTCTTGCATTTATTTTCTATTCAAAATCCCAATGAAAGTGAACTGCCTAAATTTTCTGTAGTGCTTTGATTCCCTTAAGCAAACTCTAATTCCAAAAAATATTTCCATTTATAAAATTCAAAATTTGTGCCACAGAAAATTAAATATACCATATAATATTTTTTTCAACGAAGATTAAGTCATATAATCATAGAAATCATAGTTACTTATATTCCCCTTTCAAAGTGGGGGAAAATGTTTTTAGGTATCATCTATTATGTGAATATCTGACCGGCAACCATTTACCCACAGGGATACCCGTGCAGTTACAAGACGGGCAGTGCGCAGCCCCCTCGCGGGGCAGGACTTTGTGAGCTCAGCCTCTGCCTTTTACGCCAAAGACCCAGGGCACCCGACGAGGGGGCGGCACTGGCTGGGCCGCTGCGCCCATGGCCGGGGCTTGGAGGGCACAGATGGGCAAAGCCGCCCGGGTCCAGCGAGGACGCCCCGGATCGGTCCCACACCTGTCCGCCGTGTCCGTGTCAACCAGGCCGCTGAGGGTCGCGGGAGACCTCAGGTGGATCCTATTAAGGGAGTAAAAAGTGTTTCTCTTCTAAGTAGGCAGAAAGGTCCCACCGAGATTTGAACTCGGATCGCTGGATTCAGAGTCCAGAGTGCTCACCATTACACCATGGAACCCCCTCCGGAGCCATCTCGCCTCCATCGCCAGACAACGGTATCCGCTTCTTTAGCCTCCATACGTCCCACCCAGAAGCTCAGGGCAGTTCTTCTAAGGTCCTGAGGAGACTCCAATACGGTTGACTCCCCTAGGTGCTCAACCCTCTCGCTTTCTCTCCGCTCCTCTCCTTTGATCGACTCAGCTCACTCTCACCTCAGAAAATGAGGTGAAATCCACTTTGGGTTTTGTGCCGGGGAGGACCCCCTAGGTCTCTATCACCAACCGCATATTCTGTTTAGGTTAACCAGAGTGTCCCATCCGGAGGTAAAATTTCTGCAAATAAGAGTGTTATTTTCCTTTTCTTTGCCTTTTCCCATAGCCCAGGGAGGGCAGACATTCGTCAGGGCAAGAGGCAGAGTTTCCTGGATCCCTTAGTTTTCTCACAGCGCTGATCTCACACCTAAGCAGCCACCACCTCTTACCTGTAACATATCAAGTGTGTCAGTGGTGGAGTGGGAATGGAGGCAGGAGAACTCTTCTTGTATTCTTCATATATTTCTGATTTGGAGAGGGATAAGTTATTCTCACAAGTGTATATTTGTTGAATTTACAAGGTGAGTAAAAGTAACCATTTGAAGAAAACACTCAGACAAACGAGCTATACTCAATTAAAGTGAAGTCAATGTCGCTCACTCGTGTTTACTCTTTGTGTTCCTAGGGACTGTACCTGCCAGGCTTCACTGTCCAAAGATTCTCCAGGTAAGAATACTGGAGTGGGTGGTCATTCCCTTCTCCAGGGGATCTTCCAAAATCAGGGACTGAACCAGGGTGTCCTGAATTGTAAACGGATTTTTAATGTCTGAGCCCCCAGGGAAGCCCACTCTGGTGGAAACCGCCTGGTGGACGCAGGAAACCGAAGCACATGCCCGGAGGCCTTTGCCAGGGTGGGCAGACTCATTCGTTGCGTTTAGGCGAGGAAACGGGAAGCGCCATCGTGGGAGCAACCCGGTGTTCAGCTGTGCTTGGATCTATTTCGGTTCAAGCCCGGAAGTTTCGAGCCCTGGATCCCGGTTTCTCCGTGAG
>NW_011476814.1:6250-10831 GCF_000754665.1 Bison bison bison | reverse complement strand
AAGGAGACGTGAAGGGCGATGAGCAGCGGGGCAGGGCTGGGAGTCTTGCACAGCGGCACACAGCCCTGGGCCGCTGCGACATTGCCTTTCCTGCTTTCTGACTTTCTGAAGGGTTGTCTTCCACCCACCTTTCACCTGGAGAATCTAAATAAGACATTTGTCTACAGCTCCCTGGTGGTCTAGTGGCTAGGATTCGGCGCTTTCACCGCCGCGGCCCGGGTTCGATTCCCGGTCAGGGAAAGCTTTCTTTCTTCCAGCGTCTGCACTCACACAAGTCTCTCTCTTGCTGCCCAGATCGGAACTGTATTTTGCTTAAAGGTCCAGTGCAGAACATTTCTGCACAGAGTTTCTAAATGCCGCTGAGTCCGGGCCTCAGGGTCCTGGACCTCGGGCTGGCTGTTGGAGCTGAGATGCCGTGAACAGCCTGTGCTGGCCAGCTCTGGCCTCCACTCTTTTCTCCTGGCGTGGTAAACCCAGAGTCTTACTTAACAGAGTTTTCATTCAAGGAGAATGTGGGGCTTCAGTTCCAAAAATTCATTAAAATTCCATACCAAAAGCTTTTGTAAGATACCAAAAGTTTGCAAGAATACGAACATCGTATATTCTGTACCTAAGTGCCCAGTTAACATCACATTCTTTCTTTATGTAAGAGTCATGACATCACTTGATAGTAACTTGCCGATATCTCGGGATTGTTCCTTTCCTTTGGCGTCCCTCTCAAAGCTAACTTCTGTGGGAAGGCCAGGGAACAGCTTTCCCGTCCGGAAAGGGTCCTCTTGGCCCTTCAGGAACCTGGAATCCGTTCTCTTTAGGGTGTAGAGAAGGTATATGTGTGTTAGTCGCTCAGTCCTTTTGGACTTTTGGCCATCCCTTGGACTGTAGCATTCCTCTGTCCACGGGCCAGTGAAGCTCAAAACAAACACAACCACAATGCATTGGCCGGAAATCGAACCCGGGTCTCCCGCGTGGGAGGCGAGAATTCTACCACTGAACCACCAATGCCACTATAGAGAGCATATTTGCAAGGATAGCCTAGATGTAGATTTATTCAGGTCTTTCTCAAGTGTAGGCCACTCATGCCATGTGCTTGTAGGATGGTCTAGGCTTTCTTCCTCCGCCCTCAGCTGCACCGGCTGCCCTCTGCCCTCTGGCCTCCTGCGGGTTGCTTTGGCGGGCACTCAGATGTGCTTTGGATCCGTCTGAGTGGTGGAACCGCCTGATGCTCGTGCTCACTGGCCCAATCTTGTCCAAAACTCTTTGCGACCCCTTGGACTGTAGCCCACCAGGCTCCTCTGTCCTTGGGATTTCCACGCTCCTTTGCTAGAAACCCATCGAGGCAGTACAGCAGCCCCCTTGGCTCCTGCCTGGCTTTCCGCGCCCTGCAGGGAGCATAAAGTGTTCTGTCAGGACACAGAGGTGAAGAATCCTTCCCTGTGGTCGGAGGATGAGAGAGCCAGATGGGAAATGCTGCAAAGGGAGGGGAATATTCTCAAAAGCTTCCCAGAACTGCTGTGTGGGCGCTGTCGGTTGGGTGGCTGCCCTATGACAATAATGCTTAGCCTTGTGTTCTGGCCTTGACCCAGTCTCAGGTCCAGTCTGAATTCAAGCACAGAGGCACAGTGTGCTTTCCCACACATATGTCATTCTGCCTCTCTCCAAGGGGAGTTCTGAACCACCTTTTCTATCTCAGTGAAGAGCAATCATGTGGGTCTTTTCTTTTCTTTTTTTTTTCCCCTTTGTTTTGCTGAAATGTAACTCAGGAATATAAAAAGGGTTTAGCTTTAGATAAATTAGTGCTCTCCATGCTACAAACAAGAATAACATTCAAGTTGATAATAAGGATGAATCTTGAATACTTTTACACTCTTGAAAATTCTAATAATTGATGTATAATTACATAGAAAATGTTTGTCCTGTCATGCTCACAGAGATGACTTTTGGTATGCACCACATTACTTTAATAATTTTGGTCTAAAAACTACCTCATGGTTACTTTCAGATTTATTATTATTTATAAAATTTAAAATTATGTGTCCCAGTAAATTAAATATACCATATAATATCTTGTAAATCAGGATTAAGTCTTTTGAGTCTCGAAATCATAGTGACTTAATTATTCCCTTTTCAATTTGGGGTCAGTGTTTTTAGGTATCATCGAATATGTGACTCTAAGCAGCATTTATCAGACACGACTCAGCTCAAATTGCAATTTTAAGATCTATCATTAACTGTAAGTTCTTTGACTGATATTAAATTGGTTGAATTAATGTATAATCTTTGCCTGGAGAATGTCTAAACAAGGTAGAAATAATAATGCCCATATTTTTATAGGTTATATATAGAAGGGCTCTAGCTTAACAGCTTAAGAGAATGTGTGGGTACATTTAGGAGATGTTCCTGAATGTAGCCATAACGTCACTTGAAGAAGAATACAACACATGGACTCTCTAAGTTACCTGTTGCTTACCTGATGTACTCCTTTATTAAAAAAAAAAAAAATCCTGATTCTTAGTTACCTGCTTTCTAGATCTCAAGTCACCCATTTTCCCATGTGCTATGTTATTATTTTTTTAGTCACTGCGGGGTCCTTAGGTGCTGGCAGGCAGGTGAACCTGAGAAGAACATGACAGGCTGCTCTCCTGCCGTGATTCTTATTTGTCTGTGTGTGTGTGAGTGAGATTCCTATTTTTGATGCCTCCTGGTGTGAATGCACCAAGGAGTGGGACCTTGACTTTGCTCCTGATACAGCAGTTTTCCTGGAGAAGGGCCTGGTGCCTGGTGAGCACCTAGTAAGTGCTTGCTGACTGAAGGATTCCTAATGCACAGTTCTGGAAAACTGATGAAGAGGACAGAAGTGGGTAAGATCCACAGAGGCCTAGAGTATAAGGGACAGAAGGACAAAAACTCCAAGAGGGAGAGAAAAGGGCAGAGAGAAATGTCCTAGAACCTAGAGACATCCTCAACTGAGTACGGAAAATCTGAAGAGCTCTTCTTTCCTCATGAACTTCAACTGAGGAATCAGTGGAAGGTGAACCAGGAACTCTAAGGATCCAAGTTTGCACAAGATGTATTATCGGTGCAGGATTCTGTAGCTTGCAACAATGTGTCTCAAATGAGATAATTTTTGCAGATAGCCATGTACTGTCGAGATATCATACAGAGACAGTCTCAGGCTTGCAAATGCACCCACATACCGGAGGGAGACCCCTCATTAGATTGTGTGCATCCAACCAAAGCCAAAATACAACTCATGAAGGGAAGAGGATAAATGTCTGGGACCAGTGGGCTTTTTTTTTTTAAACTCCTGTAATCCATAAGCTGCTCTGCAAGAGGCTCTCTGGAGTCATTCTGGCTGGTCTCGTCTGGACTCAATGACTTGGTCACTACTGAAAACAGTTACAATTTTTAGAATACTTTCCAATCAGCTTGTAAGTTTAGCTGTTGAATATGTGCAATCTCTGGGAAATGTACACATTGTCTTTTCAATGTACCTCCTGCTAAGTTGAGTCAGTAGGGCACAAATTCCTTTGTTAGAGTAACAGACAGGTGTATTGAAAATTTCTTGTGATGGCAAGACCATGAAGCAAAAGACTCTTTCCTTGAGTGGGCAAAATAGATTGGAATATAAGTTAGCACCTCTATTTAGGGAAAACTAAGAACATAAAGAGATGCCTTCCGTTTCTAGCCAAGGTGCAGTGACAGAAATCAGATCAACCCTCCTTCCTAAATCTCACTCTCCCTCTTTGTCCCACTCCCAAAGGAAGAAAAAGATAAAACACATGAAATACTGATTTCTAAGACACTGGAAATCAGGCAGCAAAGGATAGCAAGCCTTGAGAGGTGACAAACAAACAAGGTGAGTCTTGCCATGGGCCCAGCTTCCTGCTTTCAGTGAGTTCGCAGGCTGGGCACAAAGAGGAGGATTTCAGGTAGTGTTGGTAGAAAGCAAGGCAGCTAGAGATCACAGGACAAAGATCCAGTGATTCTTATTTGCAAAGCAGATGTAGAGCAAAGGTATGGCTATCAAGGCTGAAAGGGGAGTTGGGGGAATTGGGAAATTAGGGTTTACCTATATACACTATTGATGACATTATGTATGACACCACCCTTATGGCAGAAAGTGAAGAAGAACTAAAGAGCCTCTTGATGAAAGTGAACGAGGAGAGTGAAAATGTTGTTTTAACACTCAACATTCAGACAACTAAGATCAGGGCATCCAGTCCCACTACTTCATGGCAAATAGATGGGGAAACATCGGAAACCATGGCAGACTTTATTTTTCTGGGCTCCAAAATCACTGCAGATGGTGACTGCAGCCATGAAATTAAAAGATGCTTACTCCTTGGAAGGAAAGTTATGACCAAGCTAGACAGCATATTAAAAAGCAGAGATATTACTTTTCCAACAAAGATCCATCTAGTCAAGGCTATGGTTTTTCCAGTGGTCATGTATGGATGTGAGAGTTGGATATAAAGAAAGCAGAGCACAGAAGAATTTATGCTTTTGAACTGTGGTGTTGGAGAAGACTCTTGAGAGTCCCCTGGACTGCAAGGAGATCCAACCAGCCCATCCTAAAGGAGA
>NW_011476814.1:4254-6141 GCF_000754665.1 Bison bison bison | reverse complement strand
TGAAACTGAAACTCCAATACTTTGGCCACCTAATGCAAAGAGCTGACTCATTTGAAAAGACCCAGATGCTGGGAAAGATTGAGGGTGGGAGGAGAAGGGGACGACAGAGGATGAGATGGCTGGATTGCATCACTGACTCAATGGACATGGGTTTGGGTGGACTCCGGGAGTTGGTGATGGACAGGGAGGCCTGGTGTGTTATGGTTCATGGGGCTGCAAAGAGTCGAACACGACTGAGCGACTGAACTGAGCTGAACCAGTACAATAAATAACAAATGAGAACCTTTTGTATGGCACAGGGAATTACTGGATGCTCTGTGGTTACCTAAATGAGAAGGAAATCCTAAAAAGAGGGGATACATGTATATGTATGGCTGATTCACTGTGCTATTAACACAACATCATAATTAACACATCCTAAAACAGCTATACTCAAATAAAAGTTAATAATAAAAAAAAAAGAAACATGAAGAAAGGTCCAGTGATGAGAGAGAGAGGATGCTGGGATATGAAAGGGGCTCCCTCAAGTACTCAGCAGAGTAATGATCGGGGTATCCTCATGAAGAAAGTGCCTGAGGCCAAGGAAAGAATGTTTTAACAAGATCCTGGAACAACTCCTGGTGCTCACACAGGACAAGCAATTGTATGTAAGTGATCTCTCCACACAGACTGGACTACTTATAACTCATGGGCCATTGGGAAGAACATTCAAAAAACTCTTGTGATGGACAGGGGGGCCTGGCTGTTAAAATGCTGCACTCAATATGCCCATAAATTTGGAAAACTCAGCAGCAGCCACAGGACTGGAAAAGGTCAGTTTTCATTCCAGTACTAAAGAAAGGCAATGCCAAATAATGTTCAAACTACTGCACAATTGTGCTCATCTCACATGTTAGCAAAGTAATGGTTAAACTTCTCACTGTGAGGCTTTCACAGTATGTAAACTGAGAACATCCAGATGTGCAAGCTGGATTCAAAAAAGGCAGAAGATCCAGGGATCAAATTGCCGACATCCCTTGGTTCATAGTAAAAGCAAGAGGGTTCCAGAAAAACATCTACTTCTGCTTTATTTACTTCGCCAAAGACTTTGACTATGTGGATCACAACAAACTGTGGAAAATTCTTCAAGAGATGGGAATACCAGACCACCTTACCTGCCTCCTGAGAAATCTGTATGCAGGTCAAGAAGCAACAGTTAGAATCGGACATGAAACAACAGACTGGTTCCGAATTAGGAAAGGAGTATGTCAAGACTGTATGTTGTCACCCTGCTTATTTAACTTCTATGCAAAGTACATCATGTGAAATACCTGCCTGGATGAAGCACAAGCTGGAATCAACATTTCTGCAAGAAATATCAATAACCTCAGATATGCAGATGACACCATGTTTATGGCAGAAAGCAAAGAGGAAGTAAAGAGCCTCTTGATGAAAGTGAAAGAGGAGAGTGAAAAAGCTGGCTTAATATTCAACATTCAAAAAACTAAGATCATGACATCCAATCCCATCACTTCATAGCAAATAGATGGGGAAACTATGGAAACAGTGAGAGACTTTATTTTCTTGGGCTCCAAAATCATTGTAGATGGGGACCACAGCCATGAAATTAATGCTTGCTCCTTGGAAGAAAAGCTATGACCAACCTAGACAGCATATTAAAAAGCAGAGATATTACTTTGCCAACACAGTTCAGGCTAATCAAAGCTGTGGTTCCTCCAGTAGTCATGTATGGATGTGAGAGTTGGACTATAAAGAAAACTGAGTACCAAAGAATTGATGCTTTTAAACTGGAGAAGCCTCTTGAGAGTCCCTTGGACTGCAAGGAGATCCAACCAGTCCATCCTAAAGGAAATCTGTTCTGAATATTCATCAGAAGGACTGATGCTG
>NW_011476814.1:0-1729 GCF_000754665.1 Bison bison bison | reverse complement strand
GTTTTGGATTCATATTTTAAACAGAAAATAGAGGTCTGCCGCCTGGAGTGAGGCTTGGAGCTTCAGCTTCCCCATCAGTCCTCCCAAAGAATATTCAGGGTTCATTTCCTTTAGGACTGACTGGTTTCATCTCTCCTTGACCTGCATACAGGATTTTCAGGAAGCAGGTAAGGTGGTCTGCTATTCCCATCTCTTGAAGAATTTTCCATATTTTCTTGTGATCCACACAGTCAAAGGCTTTAGAGGAGTCAATGAAGCAGAAATAGATGTCTTTCTGGAATTCTCTTGCTTTTTCTATGATACAATGGAGGAAAAGTGGAGGAAAAAAGGAAAAGGATAGAACCAAATTAATTGGAAAAGTATATGGAAAAGGTTAAATAGAAAGTATATAAGCAA
Source organism: Bison bison bison (assembly GCF_000754665.1). NCBI lineage: Eukaryota > Metazoa > Chordata > Mammalia > Artiodactyla > Bovidae > Bison > Bison bison. Next base: position 1,333 of record NW_011476814.1, on the reverse strand, counting down.
TGGAGGAAATTTCATTGGTAAAAGGCGTTTACAGGGTGATGATGATGAGCCTACTCTTTCATGCATTCTAGGATTCCCAGTCAACCTGCTTTCCTCCAGAGATCCTCTCTGAGGATCACAGACTACCTGGACCTAGGTACTTGTGTGTATGTACACAAGACACAGAGGAGTAGGGTAGTAGTGGAGCATAGGAGAGGATGCATAGACTAGAAACATTCATACATCATTTACATTGTAAAAGAGTAAGCCCTGGGTGGGCTCAAACCACAAGCTTTTGGGTTAACAGACGAACTCGCTAACTGATTGCCTGATTGTGCCACAAAGTCGGGAGGAGAGTTTCATCCTCACTCCCACAGAAAGCAAGCATACTTATGGAACTGGGCGGAACCACCTGTGTTTCACAGAATGGCGTTTCCACTTCGGAGCCTCGGACAACCTGAGAGATGGAGTCCACTCAGCCTGTTCGTTCCCGTCGGGAAGCCGGAGGTTCCGAGGGCAGAAGGTCTCCTGAGCGTCCTCGCCGCTGCAGATGTCAGCGCCCAAGAGAAGCCCCGAGCTTGAGCCGAGGGGTCCCAGAAAGAAGCTGATGGCTCCTGGCTTGCTCCGCCTTCGTCGGACCATTTGCGCTTCTGGACATCGGTTTAATAGATGGCGTGTGTGTGGCTGCAGCTGGAAAGAGGTCAGTTTGTTGTGATCCACTCAATGTAAGGCTTTAGTTGTCTTTTGAGGACGGGAAAGGAAAGGTGTGAAGAGGGCGAATAGATCCGAGGAAGGCCAAGGGCAGGAGAAAACAGAGAAGGAGCCAGAAGGAGAAAGGGACTGCAAGAGAGAGGAGCGGGCTGGTATCTCGGCGGGGGCCATCGGCGCTGGGTTGGGGAGATCACAGGGCCTGACTCTGGCGCAGCTCCCACGCTTTCCTGAGGTGTCCAGGAATCCGGTTCACCCCCAATCGCAAAGCTGATGGCCTTGCATTTGTTCTGGCAGTTTCCTTTGCTGGTGGGCTGTGTGGGTTTGCAGGTGAATGCAAGACCTATGCGCTAGCTTGGAGATGACTAGTGGGCAAGGAAACACACAAATTCACTTTCCCCTTTGCAGGCTGGTCTTCAGGGTCTGGGTGGGAAACTGGAAAATCTGAGTGCCGATATCAACACTGGTTTTGAGATAAGGAGATCAATAGCCAAGCAGTCAGTGAAAGTGGTTTTGTTGGTGGGGTAGTGGGATTGGGAACCTGACTGGAACCAGTGGAGTACTCTTTGGGGTATATGTAACTTGGTATCATTCACATGTGTGTTTGTGTGTATACAAACATATATACATAGTAAGGAGCATTGCT
>NW_011476813.1:13471-23887 GCF_000754665.1 Bison bison bison | reverse complement strand
TTTAGAAAGATGGTAACAATAACCCTGTGTACGAGACAGCAAAAGAGACACTGATGTATATATCAGTCTTATGGACTCTGTGGGAGAGGGAGAGGGTGGGGAGATTTGGGAAAATGGCATTGAAACATGTAGAATATCATGTATGAAATGAGTCGCCAGTCCAGGTTTGATGCACGATACTGGATGCTTAGGGCTGGTGCACTGGGATGACCCAGAGGGAGGGTATGGGGAGGGAGGAAGGTTCAGGATGGGGAACACAGGTATACCTGTGGCGGATTCATTTCGATATTTGGCAAAACTAATACAATATTGTAAAGTTTAAAAATAAAATAAAATTTAAAAAAAAAAGAATGAAATTAGAACACTTTCTAAGACCATACACAAAAATAAACTCAAAATGGATTAAAGATCTAAATGTAAGACTAGAAAATATAAAACTCCTAGAGGAAAACTTAGGCAAAACACTCTCCGACATAAATCACAGCAGGATCCTCTATGACCCACCTCCCAAAGTAATGGAAATAAAAGGAAACATAAACAAATGAAACCTAATTAAACTGAAAAGTTTTTGCACAACAAAGGAAACCATAAGCAAGGTGAAAGACAGCTTTCAGAATTGGGGAAAAGAATAGCAAACAAAGCAACTGACAAAGAATTAATCTCAAAAATGTACAAGCAGCTCCTGCAGCTCAATTCCAGAAAAATAAATGGCCCAATCAAAAAATGGGTCAAAAAACTAAACAGACATTTCTCCAAAGAAGACATACAGATGGCTAACAAACACATGAAAAGATGCTCAACATCACTCATTATCAGAGAAATGCAAATCAAAACCACAATGAGGTACCAACTCACGCTGGTCAGAATGGCTGCTATTCAAAAATCCACAAACAATAAATGCTGGAGAGGGTGTGGAGAAAAGGGAACCCTCTTACACTGTTGGGGGGAATGCAAACTAGTACAGCTACTATGGAGAACAGTGTGGAGATTCATTAAAACCCTGGAAATTGAACTGCCATAGGACCCAGCAATCCCACTGCTGGGCATACACACTGAGGAAATCAGAATTGAAAGAGACACATGTACCCCAATGTTCATCACAACACTGTTTATAATAGCCAGGACATGGAAGCAACCTAGATGTCCATCAGCAGACAAATATATAAGAATGCTTTGGTACATATACACAATGGAATATTATGCAGCCATTGAAAAGAATACATTTGAATCAGTTCTAATGAGGTGGATGAAGCTGGAGCCTATTATAGAGTGAGGTAAGGCAGAAAGAAAAACAGCAATACAGTATACTAATACATATATATGGAATTTAGAAAGATGGTAACAATAACCCTATATGAGAGAGAGCAAAAGAGACACAGATGTATAGCAGAGTCTTTTGGACTCTGTGGGAGAAGACGAGAGTGGGATGATCTGAGAGAATAGCATTGAAACACGTACATTATCATATGTGAAACAGATCACCAGTCCAGGTTCGATGCATGAGATAGGGTGCTCAGGGCTGGTGCACTGGGATGACCCAGAAGGATGGGATGGGGCGGGAGGTGGGAGTGGTGTTCAGGATAGGGAATATGTGTAAACTTGGCTGATTCATGTCAATGTATGGCAAAAACCAGTCCAATATTGTAAAGTAATTAGCCTCCAATTAAAAAAAAAAAAAAACAAACTTGAAGACGATGAACTGCCACTGAGTCTTTAGGAACGTACGTGCCCCAGTCAGGGTGCAGTGGAATCTCACCTGAGGACAAGGACAAAAAACGCCACCAAGGAATAAACCAGCAGGTGTCCAATCGACATGAGCTCCACCAGATTACTGAACTCAAAGAGCAATGCCATGATCCCTAGAATGAGGGCACAAACGAGGTGGGGGTCGGCAGTGAGAAACCACTGGACATACCCAGGTAAGGAATGGGATCAAAGGAGGAGTGGGTTCTGTTGCTCACCTGCAAGAATTCCAGAGGACACGGTGGCCATGATGGGGGTCTTCGTGCGGGCATGGGTCCGGGCAAGTCCTCGGAAAAGGAGCCCGTCCTCTGCCATTTCCTGGATCACCTGAGGCACGGGGAACAAGGAGCTCTGCAGTCTGGAAGGGATGGTGGGAACACAGGTGGGGATGTTGAGAAGGAGGAGAGACCAGGGCTCTGGCTCTCTAGTCTACATGGGGTAAGGGGTCTTTCCCTCTCTTGTCGCAATCCCCAGGGCTGAAACACCTGAGCATCTGAACAGTTCATGGAGAGAAGGCCTTGACACTGACCTGTATAAAAGAAAACAGAGGATGCCAACAGCCACGACATATCTGGCAGGACCCCACCCAACATGGAGGAAAGCTTGCGGAAAGGGGCTGTCAGACTGAATCTGGTAGTAGGGCACCATGAGGGTGAGAGTCGCTGAGACACCAAAATATGCCAAAAAGCAGATGAAGACCGTGGACATGATGCTGATGGGGATGGAGCGATGAGGATTTGGGGCTTCTTCCCCTGCAGGGTGGGTGAACATCTCGGGTTAGGAAAACACTGATGGCACAGCACAAAATCCACTTTCCTCTTGAACTTTCAAAAGGTTTTCAAAATCTTCTATCAACCCCTATGCCCAAGGGCAGCCCAATCCCCTGATGGGACACACAAGGACCCAGTTACCTTTCGTGACAATGTCATCAAAACCCACAAACGAGTAGAAACATAGAGCTGCTCCATGGAGAATTCCATCATAGTCGAAGGGCACAAACCCTCCAGAACCCAGAGGGCCCAAGCTACAGTGAGAGAAGAGGCAAGAAAGACCATGAGAGAGGTGCGTTCAGTCATCTCTACAGGACTTCACAGTTAATGCCACCAGCCCTGGGCTCCAGGACCTCGTTATCCAGATCCACCAGCCCAGATCTCTTTAGTCCTCGCCAGATTCCCAGCTTTGCACCAGCCCCAACAAGCATGACAAGGACCAGGAGCACCTTCCTGACCTATAGATGTCACCGGATTCAGACGTGTTCAATGTGTAGTCCTGTTCCGTGAGCTTCCAGTTGTGCAGGTCTCCCTTAATGAAGCCAGACAGGATGATGAAGCTGAGAACCAAAAGGTTGATGCCTGTGGATATTTTTCCAACCAGGACTGACTCACGAACTCCCAGAACCAGTACTCCTGTGGGAAAGATGGAATATGAGACATTCCAAGATAGCCAAATCAAATCCATAGACATAGAAAGCAGACTAGTAGTTGCCAGAGGTTAGGGGGCTGTGAGATTAAGATGGATAGTCTGTCTTACTGGGTTTCATTTTGCTATAATGAAGATGTTTGAAGCTAGATGAAGGTGATTGTTATATGTCTTGAATGCCCTAAGTACCACTGAATTGCATACTTTAACATGGTTAGTTTCTTACTGTGGCCATTATCATATAATATGGGCTCAGTCACTCAGTCGTGTCCGACACCTTGACCCATGGACTGTGGCCTGCCAGGCTCCTCTGTCCATGGAATTTTCCAGGCAAGATTACTGGAGTGGGTTGCCATTTCCTACTCCAGTCACATAATATACACATCTATCAAAGCATCATGATGTTCACCTTCAGCTTACATAATGTTGTATGTCAATTATATATCAATAAGGCTAAGGAAAAATAATAAAATGGCTAATTTTATGCTATGTTAATTTCCTCCCAATTGAAAAAAGTCTCAGTAGAGAGGAAGAAACTTGTCACTCTAAGTAAATGATTCTCAGCTGGGGGGTGATTTGGGTCCCCAAGGGACATTTGGCAATGTCTGGAGACATCCTGATTGTCACAATTTGGGAAATATGAATCACAGGTGTTTAGTGAATGAAGTCCAAAGATGCTACACACCTGACAGTGGTTGATTAAGAAAATCCTGCAGTGCCTGCATCACGCCCCAACACCAAAGGCTGTTTCGGCCTGGAAGGTCAGTAATGCCAAGGGTGGGAAACAATGCTCTACATCTTGACTTCTTGCTTTCGTATCACAGACCCTAATTTCTAGTTCCCACAGTTCCTCCACCTCACACCTTTCCCACCCTAGTTCCCCCACTGCCCCACATCCCAGTTTTCCCATCCTAACTTGGACCCCTGTCTCACCTGTAAGCAACAACACCAGGGATAGGGCGACAAAGTCCGGGTACTTGGCCAGATAGTAGGGCATATATGGAGAGAAAGTTCCCTCTAAGGCCTGAAAGATGTGGTTCCCAATCAGGCTGTCGAAGGCAATGCTCCAGGCCCTGGCCACACTGCCCGTGACTGCAGCAGAATGAGAAGGAACATTCATTGACAAATATAAATTGCACCCTCGTAGAAACCAAGAACCCTTCAGGGATCACAGCCTTGTCATGGTGAAGGGCTAGCATAGCTCAATCATGCTATGTAGGACCACTCAAGACGGATGGGTCACAGTGAAGAGTTCTGACAAAACATGGGCCACTGGAGAAGGAAATGGCAACCCACTCCAGTATTCTTGCCAGGAGGACCCCATGGACAGCATGAAAAGGCAGAAAGTTATGACGCCCAAAGAGGAGACCCCCAGGTCAGAAGGTGTCCAACATGGGAAAGATTGAAGGTAAAAGAAGAAGGGAGTGGCAGAGGATGAGATGGTTGGACAGCATCACTGACTCAGTGAACGTGAGTTTGAGCAAACTCCAGGAGAGAGTGGAGGACAGATGAGCCTGGTGAGCGGTAGCCCATGGGGTTGCAAAGACTTGGACACAGTTTAGTGATGGAACAACAACAACAAATATACAAAGTCATGTATGTTGTGAAAAAAATACAAAATACCAAATCTCAGAGAGCTTCTTTTCATGGGGTGGGGGAAATAGACCCAGATAATTCTAAAATAGGTTAACTATTTAATGTCAGTGGGAGATCAAAGGAGCAAGATGTCTGGGCGATAAGGATTAAAATTTTAGTTCAAATGCTAATGGAAACTCTATGAAGGCAACCACTAAACAGAGACTTCAGTATGGTGAGGGGATAAGCCTGAGGGCCATGCCTCCCTACAGTGCCCTTTCCTCTCGATTCTTGGTCCATCATTTAAGGACAGCAGGGGAGAGCTGAGAAGAATGAAGTTGTGGACTTTTCCTGACGTTATTTCCCTCCTCTCCTCACAGAGTGGATGACACAGTTCTCATGCACGACCGAAGACCCAAATGCCTGCTCCTGGTCTCCAGAACTTCAGCCCCACACCTACCCGCCATCCATGCCCTCACCAACGACATAGGACAGTATGAGGTTCCAGGCAGTGATGAAAGCCCACAGTTCTCCCACACTGATGTAGCTGTAGAGATACGCAGAACCAGTCCATGAGACCCGTGTCCCAAATTCGGCATAGCAGAGCCCAGACAACACAGAAGACACAGCGGCCACCAAGAAGGAGATGACAATCGCTGGTCCAGCGATGAACATGGCCACTTCTCCCACCAGGATGTACACGCCAGCCCCCAGAGTGCTGGCCACACCGAAGGCCACCAGCTTCATGGGGTTCAGAGGAGCCATGGGACTTTCAGAATCCTCGGTGGGCTCCAGGAGCCGCCTGCGGACCAGCTTCTGACCAAAGTGGTGGAGATCTTGACACTGCATCCTGGATAGAGTTGAGAAGCTGTGATCTGCTCAGGAAACAAGACACGAAGCCATCAGCAAGGTCCACCCGCCCTTGGCCCTTGGGCCATTTTCTCAATTGGGGACAACAAAGATCTAATTGTAAGATAGCATTATAATCTAGACACCCAAGTTTTAGGCCATTTCCCAATTCCCAACTTAAATAAAGGCCAGACATTGTTAAAGCAAACCCGAGTTTTCCTTTTCTTGGCCCATCTGGCTTTTGAAGGGAATCCTCCCGGGTTGAGCTTCCCTGGGGGCTCAGGCAGTAAAGAATCCACCTGCAGTGCAGGAGACACAGATTCGATCCCTGGGTGGGGAAGATGCCCTGGAGAAGGGAATGGAAACCCACTCTAGTATCCTTGCCTGGAGAATCCCATGGACAGAGGAGCCTGGTAGGCAACAGTCCACAGGGTTGCAAAGAGTTGCACATGACTTAGTGACTAAACAACAGCTACAACAGAGTGGGAGCAATTTGCTGGCTGTGGTGGTAGGTGATGTGCCTTGATTCCAGGCGTGGTTCTCCCAAAGTTGATGAGGAAGCTCTGCTTGGGTGAGGGACAGGCTGGGGATTGTCATTTAGGCAGAATGGGAGAAATGGGGAGAGGGGCAAGAAAAAGATAACTGGGGCTCCTTCATTGAGCAGACCTAGATTAACCCCTGCAGGTCTTAGAAAGAGAACAGAGCAGAGAGTGAGAGCAAGTCCTCCTGCAAGAGAGAGAGAGTCAGAAGTCTCCAGCCAGCAGTTTGGGGAGACCGGCAGTTTACCTTGAAATCCTGGGTTTCAGCCCCAAATGATCTCGGAGAGAGAGAGCTGGGAGTGCTGGCTTAGTTCTCTGCCCAAGAATTGGGCTCTAGTATGCTGTATGAAAACCAGGACCCATAGTCGCCAGTACACTGGGGGCTAGAAACTAGAAACAAGGTTCTCCTGGTTCTAGTACTGAGTTTAAAAAAAAGAAGAAGAAGAAGAAGCATTTTTCCAGGAGGTAAAAACTAAAAATATGTTAAAAGTGTATTACTAGAGACACAGCACAGTCGTGCAGGAGCACACAGAGGAACAGTTTGTTTAGTTAAGACAGAAGCCAGGCAGAGCTCACACTCAAGAGAAAGGCTGTGGGAGTCCCCCCGAAGGAGGAGGAGCCCCATAAAGAGACTGTTAAATTGCCTATGCAGGGCAGTTCTTCCCGTCTTTGTTTACCTTGGCCAATTACCTGGTTTCTTTTTCCACACCTGACCTGCCCTAGGACCCTCCCTGACAGGTGTGTGCAGCTATTTTTCTGGATGAATTCCAGCACACAGGCCTGTGAGGGCCTGGACATCACCTATTACAAGATGGCACCACCTCCTTTTTGCCCCCCAAAGAGTCTTTCTGCACATGTGTTGTGCCCCAAAGATAGAAAATATGTGACCTCTTGATCTTTTACACACACAGGGTTTAGCCCCTTTCTGTCCCTGCCTTGATTGTTATAGTAACATGTCCACAGCAGGCAAAGTCCAGCTATTTACCCTGTTCCTGGCATTTCCATCTCCAAGTGCAAACAGAAGTCTAATGTAAACACCTAGCCTGGACCTCACCTGCTTCGTTCCTCAGGAAATGTAAACAGAAGGCTAGTTGTAGATGGAGTTCTTTCTCCTGTTCATCTACCCTTCCTGTGTCTTCTTTGCAGGCTCTAGATAGAGAACCTAGGAGGATAGAGGACAAGATTATCTGCCCCAAGAACAATAAATTTAAATGCTTCTACAATATGATGAGGGCTTCCCTGGTGGCTCAGATGTAAAGAATCTGCATGCAATGCACTAGTTCCCAGTTCCATCTCTGGGTCAGGAAGATCTCCTGGAGAAAGGAATGGCAACCCACTCCAGTATTCTTACCTGGGTAATCCAATGGACAGAGAAACCTCGCAGGATATAGTCCGTTGGGTCACAAAAGAGCCAGACACAACTGAGTGACTAACCAACAACAAATATATATATATATATATACACATACATATATATTCATACATGCATACAATGGAATGTATCTCAGCCATGAAAAATGTAACAATGATACTTGCAGCAGTATGGACCTAGAGCTTATCATAGTTACTGAAATAAGTCAGAAAGAGAAAGACGAATACTATATGATATCACTTATATGTGGAATCTAAAATACAGTGCAAGTGAACCTATCTATGAGACAGAAAGAGACTCACAGACATAGAGACCAGACATATGATGGCCAAGGGAGAGGGAGAAGGAAGGATTGGGAGTTTGGGATTAGCACATGCAAACTATTCTATATAGATAAACAAGATCCTACTGTATAGCACAGGGAACTATAATCAATATCTTGTGATAAATGTCATTGAAAAGAATATATCAATATATATGTATATTTGAGTCACTTTGCTGTACAGAAGAAATTATCTCAACACTGTAAATCAACTATACTTCAATAAAATGAAAAGAAAATAGCTCAAATTGAAGCAGCCAATGAGTGAGAGTCTAAATTTTAAAAAATAAGACATCTAAAATAGGCATTAGGGATTTAGTAGTAAGGAGCACTCCCCCCTTTCACAACAGCAGGACATTTGGAATTCAACCCACATATCTTATATTGAAAAAAATTCCACATTGGTTTTTAAAAAATCTGACTTTTTAAACAACTGTAATTTAATAGGAGAAAACATACAGAGTTTAAAGTAATGTAAGGACAGAGACTTAAGCCATGAGAATGACATGTCTGATATCACATTGTATAGAATTTTCTTCTTGTTTAGTCACTCAGTCATGTCTGACCCTTTGTGGCCCCATGGACTGTAACATGCCAAGTTCCTCTGTCCATGGGGTTTCCCAGGCAAGAATACTGGAGAGGGTTGCTATTTCCTCCTTTAGGGTATCTTCCTGTCCCAGGGGTCAAACCCACGTCTCCTGCTTTGGCAGGCAGGTTCTTTACCACTGATGCACCAGGGAAGCCCAGTAGACAACCCCAACTGACAGGCAGTCTCTTCCTGTTATGATTCATGAGAGTCACTCAGGTCCAACTCTGCTGCTTTCTCCCCACCCTCTCATCTTTTCAACATAATTTCCCATGTTTTTAATTCATCTCACGGTGACTGCGGTAACTGTCAGAGGTACGCTCACATTCCTGTTCTTTTTCCTTTTTCATTCAACAGTTACCCTGTGTTTCCAAGTGAGTGTGCTGATCATTATCCCTCCCCTAACTTCCCTGCCCTCTATCTCTCAAATACTAACATCTTTTCATTTTTATGTACTTCCAAAAGTGTCTGAAATTGTTACTCAATTCTATAACCATCGCTGAGTTTGGGTACTTTGTGTTTACATTATATGTGAATATTTTACACTGATGTTGAGTTCACTGTGACCTGTGATTCACAGTTGATAACCTGCCCCACCCTGGCCCCTGCCCCCAACCCAGTCTTCAGCATGTTAGTCCTCCCATCTGTGCCTCCTCTTCCTGCCTCTTCTGTCTCAGATGGAAACACTTTTTCATCTCACTCTATTTCTCTCTTGCCTTCTGCCCCCTCCCCCGTGCATCCTGTTTTTGACATGAATTCATCACTGTGCCTTAGACCAGTGGGTTTCCTTTCTTGGTTGCATTTGGAAACCAATCCAAATACCAAATCCAGGCTAGCCCTGACAGAATGGAAACTAAATCACAGGGGAGTCCAGAGAAAATCATGTGACCTGGGAAGAGGATGAAAAAATTCCCAATCACGGTATCGTCAAAGATTCTTCCATTATGAGGGGACCCTCTCGGGAACACGCATACACACATACCACGAGTTTTCTCCATTATCTTGTAAACGGAAGGAGTCTAGAAATAAATGTAGTTTTTTCGTGTTTGTTGATATTCTTACTTTTTGGACTTCCCTGGTGGCACAGTGGATGAGAATCCACCAGCTAATGAAGGGCACATAGATTCGATTCCTGGTCTGGGAAGATCCCATGTGCCATGGAGCAACTAAGCCTGTGCTCCACAACTACTGAGCCTGTGCGCCACAATAAGAGAAGCTACCGCAAGAAGCATGCACACCAAAGCAAAGAGTAGCCCCCTCGCCACAACCAGAGAGAAACCCTACATGCAGCAACTAAAACCTAGTGTGGCCAACATTTTAACAGTTTTTAAAAAATCAAATGTTTTGTAAAATTTGCCAGTGAAACTATCTTGTTTTTGTGCTGAGAGGTTTCTGATCACTGATTTTACCTCCTTACTTGTTTGTTATTCATATTGTTTATTTTAGCCTGACTTTGTCTTGATATGTTGGATGCTTCTAAAAATTTGATCTGTTTCTTCTAGGTTATCCAATTTGTTGGCATATAGTTTTTCATAGTAGTTTCTTACAAGACTGTCTATATTTAAAGTACCGTTTATAATATCTCCTTTCTGATTTTATTCATTTGAGTGTTCTCTTTTTAAATTTTTTAAAAATTGTTTATCTTAATTGGAGGCTAATTATTTTACAATATTGTAGTGGTTTTGGCCATACATTGACATGAGTCAGCCACGGGTGTATTGCTTTACAATGTTGTGTTAGTTTCTATGACACAAAGAAGTGAATCAGCTTTGTCGCTGTTCAGTCGCTCAGTTGTGTCTGACTCTGTGCCACCCCATGAACTGTAGCCCACCAGGCTCTTCTGTCCATGGGATTCTCCAGGCAAGAATACTGGACTGGGTTGTTATTTCCTTCTCCAAGGAATCTTCCCAACCCAGGGATCAAACCGGCATCTCCTGCATTGGCAGGTGGATCCTTTACTGCTGAGCCACAAGGGAAGGAAGCCCAGTGAATAGCTATATGTATACATATG
>NW_011476813.1:10172-13371 GCF_000754665.1 Bison bison bison | reverse complement strand
TCTCTGCAGGTTCCTATTAGCTTTCTGTTTTGCACATGTAGTGTATACATGTCAATCCTAATCCCCCAGTTCGTTCAACCTTCTCCTTCCCCCACTGGGTCCACATGTCAGTGAGCTATCACCTCACAGATGTCAGAATGGTCACAATTGGAAAATCTACAAACAATAAATGGTGGAGAGGATGTGGAGAGAAGGCAACTCTTCTGCACTGTTGGTGGGAAAGTAAGCTGACACAGCGATTATGGAGAACAGGATGGACGTTCCTGAACAAACTAGGAATAAAACTACCGTATGACCCGGCAACCCATTACTGGGCATAAACCCTGAGAAAACCAAAGTCAAATCAAACCAAATCACAAAGGTACATGTACATGAATGTTCTTTGCAGCCCGGTTTACAACAGGCAGGACATGGAAGCAACCTGGATGTGTATAGATAGATGAATGGATAAAGAAGATGTGGTACATATAGGTAATGAAGTATTACTCAGCCATAAAAAAGAATGAATGTGAGTCACTTGTAGTGAGATAAATAAACTAGAGTCTGTTATACAGTGTGAAAAAACTCAGAAAGAGAAAAACACATATTGTATATCATGAATATGTATGGAATCTAAAAAAATAGGACAGATGAACCTATTTGTAGGGAAGGATGTAAGAACAGACTTGTGGACACAGTTGAGGGAGGAGAGGGTGGGACGAACTGAGAAAGTAGCGCTGACATTTATACACGATTATGTGTGAAACAGATAGCTCGTGGAAGCCGCTGTAGAACATGAGGAGCTCAGTCTGGAGCTCCGTGCTGACCTAGAGGGATGGGGATATATACACATAATTATGACTGAGCCTCCTTGTTTTACACAGAAACCAGCACAACATTGTAAAGCAATTATCCTCCAACTAAAAAAAAAAAAATTGTAAACATTTAAAAAATAAAGTATTATTAAATTTTTGGAAATAAAAAAAAGGAAAAACAGATGGCCTCCCAAGTGCCTGGAGGGAGGGAGGACTAATCTTCATTCTGAATCAGAAACGAGAGACTGTGTTTTCAATCCTTTGGGACATAGAATGTCTCCCCATTACACTGCTCTGCAAGGCTAGGCTGACTCAGTGAACACTAGTTAAGGGCAGGGGGCTTCTGTCCATGTTACTCTAAGGTCCAAGTTGAGCATTATGGTTGAGGGCAAGCATTCAAAGAGTCAGGAAGCTATGATTAGCATCTTGGCCCCACGAACACCTCTCAGCCCTTGAACAAGTCATATACTTCTCTGGACCTGTGTTTCCTTCTCGGTCAAACACTGCTGATGAACCTTTCAGACCTCTCGTTAGGAACATAAAATGGTGCAGTTGCTATGGATAAAGTATGGTGGTTCCTCAAAAAAACCAAAACTGAAATTACCATCATGGTTGGGCAATCCCACTTCTCAGAATACACTCAAAAGAACTGAAAGTGAGGTCACAGGAGACATTTGTACACCCATGTTTGTAGCAGCTTTGTTCACAATAGCTGAAAGATGAAAGCAACCCAAACAGCCATCCACGAAAAATGGATGACTAGAAAGTGATGTGTGCCGACAGAGGAATATTATTCAGCAATAAAAAGACAGGAAATTCTGACCCATGCTACAACAGGGACAATACCCTAGTGGACAAGAGACTTGAGAACAATATGCTAAATGATAAAAAGGCAGTCTCCAAAAGACAAATACTGTATGGTTCACTTCAATGAAGTACCTGATATAGTCAAATTTACACAGACAGAAATAGATCGGTGGTTTACTAGGGACTGGGTGAGAGGAAAAATAGGGAGTCATTGTTAAATAAGAACCCGGTTTCGGTTTTACAAGACAAAAAGAGTTCTGCAAATTGGTGTCACAGCTGTGTAAATTTACCCAATATTGCTGAACCGTTCATTTAAAAATGGTGAAGATGGCAAATTTATGTATATTTTACCACAATTAAGAAAAAAAAATGATGCCAGTGATAAACAGGAGAGCCAGCTTCACAGAGTTGCTGAGTGTACACAACTCCAAGGTAACTTAACATGAAACACCAGTGAGTCATCCCCAGCAGAATGCTCAGCTCCTAGATGAGGCATCAGCAGACATGGAGGGCAGAAAGGAGACAGGAGACTGAAGGCAGTGGTACTCAAATCACAAACTCAATGTGAGGGTCATCTGAGTGTTGAGTGAGCACCAGACTAAAACCAGTCGAAGAGCCTTTGGACATAGATCCCATCTCTCGCAGCCCCTACTCTTCTCACACAAACACAATAGCTCACAGCTCCTTCTACTTTCATCTGGAAAACAGGTCTCTCCACCCTCAGGCTGGACCCGGGCTGACCCCTCTGCACTCTGGGGTTGCAGAGGTCTCTTTGGGAGGATGTGAACTCAGCACCCAGTCTCCTACAGAAGAGGGTGACCCGAGACTTACTGGATCCTTGGAGCAGAGTCTGAAGCACTGGGTCAGTCAGGGAGGCTGAAGTTAAGGCACACAGGGCAGGAGCTGATGTTTGTCCAAAAACCAAAGAGGGAAGTCACTGAGCACAGAAGACAACCTTTAACTCCTGGGTAGTTGTGGTGGGGAGGAGGCTGGGAGGACCGGAAGCTTATGCAAAGTTCCTGTCAGCCCTTAACATGTCTGTGGTTACCGTCACGGGATTTTCAAAGATGTTTTTTAACTGGGGTAACATACAAATGACATCTCCCTCATAGCTCAGTCGGTAAAGAATCTGCCTGCAATGCAGGAGACCAGGTTCGATTCCTGGGTTGAGAAGATCCTCTGCAGAAGGGATAGGCTACCTACTCCAGTATTCTCCCCTGGAGAATCCCATACACAGAGGAGCCTGGCAAGCTAAAGTGCATCGGATCGCAAGACTCGGACATGTCTTAGTGAATAAACCACCAACAATGTACAAATAACAGGAAATTGACAATTTTAATGGAACAACAGACTGGTTCTAAATAGGAAAAGGAGTATGTCGAGGCTGTATATTGTCACCCTGCTTATTTAACTTATATGTAGAGTACATCATGAGAAAACGCTGGGCTGGAAGAAACACAAACTGGAATCAAGATTGCCGGGAGAAATATCAATAACCTCAGGTATGTAGATGACAACACCCTTATGGCAGAAAGTGAAGAGAAACTAAAAAGCCTGTTGATGAAGGTGAAAGAGGAGAGTGAAAAAGTTGACTTAAA
>NW_011476813.1:7804-9580 GCF_000754665.1 Bison bison bison | reverse complement strand
CAGAGGATGAAATGGCTGGATGGCATCACTGACTCGATGGACGTGAGTCTGGGTGAACTCTGGGAGTTGGTGATGGACAGGGAGGCCTGGTGTGCTGTGATTCATGGGGTCACAAAGAGTCAGACACGACTGAGCGACTGAACTGAACTTAACTGAACCCTCTTTAACTAATTAGTTCAGTTGTGTCATAACCAAAAGCAGAGTCTGGCTGCTGGCTCCTCAAAAGCCATTAAGAAGGCCAGGTTGGTGGAAGGAAAGTTTGCTTTATTTTGGATGCCAGCAATGGGTGGGAGGAGGGTTATACTACTGCCAAAGGTCAACTCCCCTGCCCACCCCAACAAGCAGACAGTAACAGCTTCAGTGGGTTTCCCTGTTGTTCAACTGGTAAAGATTCCACCCGCAGTACAGGAGATAGCACTTCAGTTTCTGGGTCAGGTAGATCACCTGGAGAAGGAATAGGCTACCCATTCCAGTATCCTTGGGTTTCCCTGGTGGCTGAAACACTGAAGAATCTGCCTGGATGCAAAAGCCCTGGGTTCAAACCCTAGGTTGGGAGATTCCCTGAGAGGGCATGGCAACCCACTCCAGTATTCTTGCCTGGAGAATCCCATGGACAGAGGAGCCTGGTGGGCTACAGTCCATAGGTTTGAAAAGAGTCAGACATACCTGAGCAGAGCACAAGAGCTTTTATAGTCTCAGAGAGGGTGATACATTCAGAAACAGCACAATTCACTCTGACAGTCATCTTGAAATTGGTCATCAGTGAGCTGACCAGCGTTGTCTTGACTGTTTTAGGTACAGTTAAACGTCAGTAACAAGGTCAGCTTGTTCCCATTTCCTTGAGGCTAGTTCTCAGAATTGGGGCACCTGTTGTCATGGCTACCCTCTGCTCATCAGTTAGTTAACTTCTTCCAGCTGGTGGAAATGTCTGTATCTACATGCTCTCAGAATATTGTCTGTAGCCCTTGAGAAGGAACTAATGGTCTTTGACTATGCTTAATCACTATATTATTATTATTATTATGTGTTCTCCTTTGACTGTTTTCCTTTGTTTCTGCATGCTCTCCCTTCTTGGAGTAAATTTATTCTTTTGATAAGCTTTTACCACAGACAGAACGCAGGCAGAGGACATGGGGGTCAACGACCTCCCCCATTTCCATGTTAAGTACATTCACATTTTGTGCAACCAAACCCCAGGACCTTTTTTCCTCTGGCAAAACAGAAACTCTGTACACATTAACCAACAATTCCCCCTTTTTCCTTCCCCAGCTCCTGGCAACACCATTCTACTTTCTCCCTATGAATCTGACCACGCTGACCACTTCATTTCAGTGGAACCATCCAATATTTGTCCTCTCTTGTCAGCCTTATTTTATTTGTATAATGTCCACTAGGTGTACCCATGTTGTAGCATGTATTATATTCTATTCCTTTTAAATGTGGAATATACTGTGTTATTGGTACCTACCACATTGGCTTAACCATACTTTGGTCAATAGGCACTTGGATTGCTTTCATATCTTCAAATCAGATCAGATCAGGCGCTCAGTTGTGTCCGACTCTTTGTGACCCCATGAATTGCAGCACGCCAGGCCTCCCTGTCCATCACCAACCCCCAGAGTTCACCCAGACTCACGTCCATCGAGTCAGTGATGCCATCCAGCCATCTCATCCTCTGTCGTCCCCTTCTCCTCCTGCCTCCAATCCCTCCCAGCATCAGAGTCTTTCCCAATGAGTCAACTCTTCCCATGAGGTGGCCAAAGTACTGGAGTCCTT
>NW_011476813.1:6999-7309 GCF_000754665.1 Bison bison bison | reverse complement strand
CACATCCATACATGACCACTGGAAAAACCATAGCCTTGACTAGAAGGACCTTTGTTGGCAAAGTAATGTCTCTGCTTTTGAATATGCTATCTAGGTTGGTCATAACTTTCCTTCCAATGAGTAAGCGTCTTTTAATTTCATGACTGCAGTCACCATCTGCAGTGACTTTGGAGCCCAGAAAAATAAGGTCTGACACTATTTCTACTGTTTCCCCATCTATTTCCCATGAAGTGATGGGACCAGATGTCATGATCTTCGTTTTCTGAATGTTGAGCTTTAAGTCAACTTTTTCACTCTCCACCTTCACCTT
>NW_011476813.1:4846-6899 GCF_000754665.1 Bison bison bison | reverse complement strand
CTTGATTCCAGTTTGTGTTTCTTCCAGTTCAGCGTTTCTCATGATGTACTCTGCATATAAGTTAAATAAACAGGGTGACAATATACAGCCTTGACGAACTCCTTTTCCTATTTGGAACCAGTCTGTTGTTCCATGTCCAGTTCTAACTGTTGCTTCCTGACCTGCATACAAATTTCTCAAGAGGCAGATCAGGTGGTCTGGTATTCCCATCTTTTTCAGAATTTTCCACAGTTTATTGTGATCCACACAGTCAAAGGCTTTGGCATAGTCAGTAAAGCAGAAATAGATATTTTTCTGGAATTCTCTTGCTTTTTTGATGATCCAGCGGATGTTGGCAACTTGATCTCTGGTTCTTCTGCCTTTTCTAAAACCAACTTGAACATCAGGAAGCTCACAGTTCACATATTGCTGAAGGCTGGCTTGGAGAATTTTGAGCATTTCTTTACTAGCGTATGAGATGAGTGCAATTGTGTGGTAGTTTGAGCATTCTTTGGCATTGCCTTTCTTTGGGATTGGAATGAAAACTGACCTTTTCCAGTCCTGTGGCCTCTGCTGAGTTTTCCAAATTTGCTGGCATATTGAGTGCAACACTTTCACAGCATCATCCTTCACAATTTGGAATAACTCAACTGGAATTCTATCACCCCCACTAGCTTTGTTTGTAGGGATGCTTTCTGAGGCCCACTTGACTTCACATTCCAGGATTAGTTACTGTGAATAATGGTGCTGTGAACATGTGTGTACACATGTCTCTTCCCAAGTGTGATTTCAACTCTTCTGGGTTTATCCTCAGAAGTAGAATTGCAGGATTATATGTTTTTAAGATATTTTATATTCTGTGATGGAGAAATAGTTCACATACTGAGGTATGGGGAAGTCAGTTTGGCTTATCTGTGGTTCAGCCTGAACTTTGTGTAAAAAACACAGCCTGTCAGACCCTCAAAGCACATCTGCTTTAACCTTGAGGTAACGAAAACTGTTTTGAAATATTAAAAGCAGCAAGGGAAAAACAACAAATGACACACAAGGGGATTCCCATAAGGATAACAGCTGATCTTTCAATAGAAACTCTACAGGCCAGAAAGAAATGGCAGGACATACTTATACTGATGAAAGAGAAAAACCTACAACCCAGATGACTGTACCCAGCAAGGATCTCATTCACATATGAAGGAGAAATCAAAAGCTTTACAGACAAGCAAAAGCTGAGAATTTCAGCACCACCAAACCAACTCTTCAACAAATGCTAAAGGATCTTCTCTAGACAGGAAACACAGAAATAGTTTATAAACTCAAACCCAAAACAGCAAATTAAATGGCAACAGGATCATACTTATCAATAATTACCATAAATGTAAATGGGTTTAATGTCCTAGCCAAAAGACAAAGACTGACTGAATGGATACAAAAAACAAGACCCCTATATCTGTTGTCTACAAGAGACCTACCTCAAAACAAGGCACACATACAGACTGAAACTGAAGGGCTGGAAAAAGATATTTCACACAAATGGAGACCAAAAGAAAGCAGGAGTAGTGATACTCATCAGATAAAATAGACTTTGAAATAGAGGCCATGAAAGACTCAAAGAAGGACACTACATAATGATCAAAGGGCCAAACCAAGAAGAAGATATAACAATTAAAAATGTACATGCACCCAACATAGGAGCACCACAATATGTAAGGCAAAGCTAACAAGTGTGAAAGGGGAAGTTAACAGGAACACAATAATAGTGGGAGACTTTAATACCCCACTCACACCTATGGATAGATCAACTAAACAGAAAATTAACAAGGAAACACAAGCTTTAAATAACACAATGGGCCAGTTAGACTTAATTGATATCTATAAGACATTTACCCCAACAATGAATTTTACCCTTTTCTCAAGTGCACACAGTACCTTCTAGAGGATAAATCACATCCTGGGCCATATATCTAGGCTTGGTAAATTCAAAAAAATTGAAATCATTCCAAGAATTTTGTCTGATCACAATGCAGGAAGACTACAGGAAAAAATACAAAAAAAAAAAAAAAAAAAAACTACTGTT
>NW_011476813.1:3148-3448 GCF_000754665.1 Bison bison bison | reverse complement strand
TTCAACATCCATTTATGATAAAAATCCTCCAGAAAGCAGGAGTAGAAGGAACATACCTCAACATAATAAAAGCCATATATTATAAACCCACAGCAAACATTATCCTCAATGGGGAAAAAATTGAAAGCATTTCCCCAAGAGTCAGGAACAAGACAAGTGCCCATTCTCACCACTACTATTCAACATAGTTTTGGAAGTTTTAGCCACAGCAATCAGAGAAGTAAAAGAAATAAAAGGAATCCAGATTGGAAAAGAAGAAGTAAAACTCTCACTGTTTGCAGATGACATGATCCTTTACAT
>NW_011476813.1:0-1994 GCF_000754665.1 Bison bison bison | reverse complement strand
CCAATGTTCATCGCAGCACTGTTTATAATAGCCAGGACATGGAAGCAACCTAGATGTCCATCAGCAGACGAATGGATAAGAAAGCAGTGGTACATATAAACGATGGAGTATTACTCAGCCATTAAAAGAATTCATTTGAATCAGTTCTAATGAGGTGGATGAAACTGGATCCTATTATACAGAGTGAAGTAAGTCAGGAAGAAAAACACCAATACAGTTACTAATGCATATATATGGAATTTAGGAAGATGGTAATGATGATCCTATATGTGAGACAGTAAAAGAGACACAGATTTAAAGGACAGTTGTTTGGACTCTGTGGGAGAAAGTGAGGGTGGGATGATTTGAGAGGATAGCATTCAAACGTGTATATTATCATATGTGAAGCGGATCGCCAGTCCAGGTTTGATGAATGAGACAGGGTGTTCAGGGCTGGTGCACTGGGATGACCCTGGGGGATGGGATGGGGAGGGATGTGGGAGGAGGGTTCTGGATGGGGAACACTTTTGGGTCCAAGGCTGATTCATGCCAATGTTTGGCAAAAACCACTACAATACTGTAAAGTAATAAGCTTCTAATTAAAATAATTAAATTAATTTTTTAAAAAAGAAAATCTGTTTTGAAGATAAGGATGAGCAACTGTCTTCTCACAGGTCCACACCCTGGAAGGTAAAGTTCCCTTCCTAGACACCAGGGTCCTGTCGTCTCACTGTCTGTGCACTAGCTTGTCTCTTGAAACCTTGAAGGAGAGAACCCTGTCATGCGTGGTGTTTGCTCTTTGGTCAGACAAGGTATAAGACAGTATTGAAAAAGGTGCTTCAAGAAAGCAGTTCCTCAGAGTTATCTGAGCATCTGTCTCTAGAGTATAATCCTCAATTTGGCTCAAACAAAATGCTTCCCTATTCCCATTATAGATTGTTTATTGATTATTTCTTTAGCTGCTTGAATTTTTGATGACCAAGGACCCTGCGGGGTAGGGGCTGTGAAACTGGGGGTCCCACTCAGACCCTGCTCCCTCCCAGTCCTCTTAAACTTCTCAACTCCCCACAGTCTGTACATGACCTGAGACACTCCAGTGTGGGTGCACCCCAAGCCCAGCTGGACCCCAACCAGGAGGAGGGGAATTTAACATCTGATATTAATTCAAGCAGCACAGCATTGAATAAACATCGCACTTGTGTCCAGCCTTGCACAAAGAGGTGGAAGAGGGTAAATGAGAAAATATCCTTCAAGGAGTTCTGTTTGCTGAGCACACAGGCAAGGAGGGAAACGGGATGTAAGAGGTAAGGAGCTCCAGTCTTCAGGAAGGAAAACCAGGGAGCGGGAAGTGGAGTGGTGAAGGGCTGACTAGATTCTGAAATCTATCAAGTAACCCCTAAGATAAGACCCTGGACACAGACCATCAAAACAGGACTTAAATGTAGTAGTTGACTCTTACATTAACTTCTTTTTTTTAATTGAAGTATCAGATCAGATCAGACGCTCAGTCATGTCCGACTCTTTGTGACCCCATGAATCGCAGCACGCCAGGCCTCCCTGTCCATCACCAACTCCCAGAGTTCACTCAGACTCACGTCCATCAAGTCAGCGATGCCATCCAGCCATCTCATCCTCTGTCATCCCCTTCTCCTCCTGCCCCCAATCCCGCCCAGGATCAGAGTCTTTTCCAATGAGTCAACTCTTCACAGGAGGTGGCCAAAGTACTGGACTTTCAGCTTAGCATCATTCCTTCCAAAGAAATCCCAGGGCTGATCTCCTTCAGAATGGACTGGTTGGATCTCCTTGCAGTCCAAGGGACTCTCAAGAGTCTTCTCCAACACCACACTTCAAAAGCGTCAATTCTTCGGCGCTCAGCCTTCCTCACAGTGCAAATCTCACATCCATACATGACCATAGGAAAAACCATAGCCTTGACTAGACGAACATTTGTTGGCAAAGTAATGTCCCTGCTTTTCAATATGCTATCTAGGTTGGTCATAACTTTCCTTCCAAGG
>NW_011476812.1:29098-30882 GCF_000754665.1 Bison bison bison | reverse complement strand
GTCCCTGATCGCCACAACCAGAGAAAGCCTGATTGTAGCAACTAAGACCCAGAACAGCGGGGAAAAAAAAGAAGAGGAGGATAGAAAAATATCTTCCAGGCTTCCGGGGGCTTGGGTCAGCTGGGGCTGGCTTCCAGGATGGTGGAGAGCAGGCTGTCGGGGCGGCTTCCCCCGCCTCGCTGGAGCCCTGGTGGGGGTGCTCTCCCATGAGGCCAAGGTCCCCGCCGGGGCTGCCCCGTGAGCCTGCAGACCTCGTGGGTCCAGGACCCACTCCCCTGCGGGGCTCCGGAGCTGGCGGGGTGAGGAGCCCCCTGCCTCTGCCCTCCTCTCTGCAGATCACCCCCTCCCAAACCGTGCCTCCCGCTGAGACAGCACCTGAGGAGTCCTCATGACAGGTGGCACCTGGGACCCCTTCCTGCAGTGCTTACACCTGGACAAACGTCTCTTTGAGCAACGATACAAAGAAACTATAAATAAAAGTAAATAAAAGCGTGCACGTTCAGTCCAGCTGCTCAGTCCAGCTGCTCAGTCCTGTCCGACTCTTTGCGACCCCACGGACTGCAGCCTGCCAGGCCTCCCTGTCCGTCACCAACTCCTGGAGTTCACTCAAACTCATGTCTGTCAAGTCGGTGATGCCATCCAACCATCTCATTCTCTGTCGTCCCCTTCTCCTTCTGCCTTCAATCTTTCCCAGCATCAGGTTCTTTTCCAACGAGTCAGTTCTTTGCATCAGGTGGCCAAAGGATTGGAGTTTCAGCTTCAGCATCAGTCCTTCCAGTGAATATTCAGGACTGGTTTCCTTTAGGATGGACTGGTTGGATCTCCTTGCAGTCCAAGGGACTCTCAAGAGTCTCCTCCAACACCACAGTTCAAAAGCATCCATTCTTCGGCGCTCAGCTTTCACTGAAGCTTTCACTCAAGCCCTTCTGGAGCCTCTGCACACCTCATGGTGGCTGCAGCCGTCTGGGGAGCTGAGGAATGCTGGTGACCCTGAGGGTCCTCCCAGAGCCAGAGGCAGCCTGGGGTGCAGACAGCACTCGACCTGGAGTTTAGCACCTCGGTCCTGGGCAGCTCCAGCCCTCAGCTGGCCTCGGTCTAGCAGGGAGTAACTGCCTGGAAGGTTTAAAGCCAAGGCTCCCAGCCCACCCCACTCAGAGAAGCTGCCGGATCTCAGGGCCACATTCGTCAGGGGTGAGGCGTGGCCACTTCTGTGGCTCAGCACGTGGCCTGTCACCAGTGTCCTCCTGTCCCTGACCCCATGGCTATAACCACTGTCCCGAGAGGGATGCTTTTTGTGAAGTGCAGTCCCTGCTTCTCTGTAGGACTTTCTGGCTCCAGGGAGGGATCAGTTCTGTGACTCGGGCGAATGGCCAGCGTGGATGGAGAGACAGTGGTGACTGATGACCCGCATGTGGGGATGGAGGCTCAGCAGAGAGAAGGAGGGGGGCTGGGCTGAGACAAAGCGGGGGATCCAGGGCCCAGGCCGCTGAACGCAAGCTCTGACCCCCAGGGGATGGGGCCGGCTGAGTGGTGGGTTTCATGGGGCTCTTGCCCACGTGCTCTGCCTCACCACCTGTCCACACGGATCAACCTTTCTGTCTTTGTCCTTCCCAGCCTCCAGAAACGGAAGAGACCCCATCAGTGTAACTTTTCCTGGAGGCCGGGAAGGTTCTTCAACTGCCCTGAATCTCAGCGTCTAGAAGAGCTCCAGAGAAGGCAATGGCACCCCACTCCAGTACTCTTGCCTGGAAAATCCCAGGGACAGGGGAGCCTGGTGGGCTGCC
>NW_011476812.1:25106-27890 GCF_000754665.1 Bison bison bison | reverse complement strand
CCTGGGCTCTCAGAGCCTCATCGCCTGCAAGTGAGTTTGACGGCTTGGCCCCGTTCGACAGACCGACAGATGGACCGTGCATGTCTTGCCCTCCCTGGAGGCCCTGTCATCCCATTGCACAACAGAGACAGGTTACATCACCTCAGGGCCTGGCCAGAAGAGAACCAGCATTTCCAGGGCTTTCTCGGCTGTCTCCCAGGCTTGAGGGGCAGCGGGGGAGCGGTCCGAGGAGACCCTCCTGCCAGGAGCACGGACCTGAGATGTCCCAGCCCTCGCTTTGGCCTCACGGTGCCTGTGGCCACTGCCTCCTCCTGCACTGCTGCCCGGCCAGTCCCCGCTCCAACCCTAGAGTCTCCGAGCAGAGAAGGGCCTGTGCAGGGGGCGGGCTGAGCTCCCCAGGCCGAAATTAGGAGTGAAGCTTGAGAGTACAGTGCTGTAAAAGAAGTGAAATCAGCAAGGTTTTGATGGAATGAAAAGTTAGAGATAAGTCCACGTGTTCAGGACGAAGCTTAGTCCACAAGGAAGCACAGGTCTTCAGTGGGATTCATCAGGCAAACTCTACCCTTCCCATCGTTGCTGTTCAGTCGCTAAGTTGTGTCAGACTCTGGGACCCCACGGGTTGCAGCCCACCAGGCTCCTCTGTCCTCCTCTGTCGTCTCCTAGAGCTTGCTCAAATTCACGTCCATTGAGTCAGCGATGCCATCTAACCTTCTCATCTTCTATCGTCCCCTTCTCCTCCCACCTTCAATCTTTCCCAGCATCAGGGTCTTTGCCAATGAGCCAGTTCTTTGCATCAGGTGGCCAAAGGATTGGAGTTTCAGCTTTAGCATCAGTCCTTCCAATGAATATTCAAGACTGATCTTCCCTAGGATGGACTGGTTGGATCTCCTTGCTGTCCAAGGGACTCTCAAGAGTCTTCTCCAACACCACAGTTCAGAAGCATCAATTCTTCAGCTCTCAGCCTTCGTTATGGTCCAACTCTCACATCCACACGTGACTCCTGGGAAGACCAAAGCTCTGACCAGATGGAACTTACTCAGAATCCTCGTCAGTTCAGGAACATGCCTCCCCTTCCTGGGGCCTCCTCCATCCCCTGTGTGTTGGGAGGGAGTCAGCACCGTGTTCATCCTGGCGCTGACTGTGGGTTCAGGAAACCTGGAGGCCAAGATGCACGCGTGCGTGACTGTGGTCTCACACCACCCACGAGCATCATGAGATAGGCAGAGGGGCAGGCCTGCCCTAGGGCCAAGGGAGGGAGGGGACCACAGGCGTCTGGGACGCGCGTCCACTTTCCAAGGGGCCTGTGGCCCAGGCGTGAGGACACAGACATGGGGCGTGAGGGAAACTGGCAGACTTCTTCAGGTGCTGTATTGCGAGAGAGGGACATAGCCGACCCACCCAGCTGCATCACACTGACCGCAGGCAGGACAGCTGTGCAGGCGTCCAGACCTCTGGTAGCACTTTTTCCAATCATCAGAACAAAGAGACGAGCGGACGTGAAGGTGCTGGGCCTGAACCACTGGGGTACGTGTCTGGGTCACTCACTCGGGCTCCGGACCTCAGCCTGCATCAGACGTCCCCTGATGAAAACAGAGGATGACCTGAAATACAGAAATGTGGGCAGGTGTCGTCAGCAACTCAGGCAGGCGGTGCCCGGGGCTCCGTGGGATTGGAGCCGCTGGGGTGGATGCCCCTCATGTGAAGCCTGGCTGTGCGGCGGCCCTGGGGAGCGTCACTGACGGCAGAAGGCAGCGTTCCCGTGTGGCTTCACGCGAGCTCAGCGCCTGAGATGTCTCACGCTGCAGTCATTTGTGAAGAATCCGAGGCTCGTGATTCCCACTGGCTTCTCTCCCGAAGCACGTGGGCTCCCTGCCTGCCTCATGGTGAAAACACGTCTGCCCAGAGTTCCCAATTAGGGGCGTCTGTCCGGTCCCTCCAGCGACTGGGGGCTGTCCCTGCCCTGACTGCGGGGGACATGTCCCTGCTCTGACTGCGGGGGTGTCCCTGACTCTGCTGGGGGGCCCTGCACCCCCCGGGCTGTCAGAAGGGTGCGCCTGGGCGGGCTTTACCTCACACTTTACCCATTTTCCAAAAAGGCAGAAATCTGGGTTTTTCTAGGAAATCAAAGGTTTGAAAACCACAGCAAGGCCAAACACAGCCTGTCTGGGAGCTGGACCATTGCAGAGGGGGGTGGGGGGCTGGGGTGTCCCGAGTGAAGGGGCGGGGTGCCCAGCATGACCAGGCACTCAGCAAGTACTCCTGGATGGGTGGATGAATGGGGGGATGAATGGATGGGTGACGGACGGGTGAGTGAGGGTTTGGCAGGATGCCCGGTTCCCATGGGCCCAGAGGTTGTTTACCCTGTGTCCCGTGGGAGAACACGGTGTCCAGCCGGAGCCGTGTTCACGGAGGCGCTGGAGCTGCAGGGCCTGAGGGCTGGCCGCCAGCCAGGCAGTGAGAGGCTGGGCAGGAGGTCGGAGCCCTGGGCTCGGACCCGGGCCCCCGACGCTCCGTTTCTCCATTTCAGGTAGTGGCTGCCTCTCCTTAACCCCCCATCACGGTTCAACACAAGCACAAAAACCTCAGTTACTGCAGCCCCTGAGAAGCCTGGCCCCCAACCCCCTCTGGTGCAGCTCTCCCCAGGAGGCCTGGGGCCCCCGAGTCCAGGCCAGAGGGGCAAGGGCTGGGCTGGGTCAGAGAGGAACTGGGGTGCCCTCGTCTGGGGGCGCTGGCTGTGTCCTCTGTGTCCAGGACTTCAGGGCCTGCTGCCTTTGGCTTGTCTAC
>NW_011476812.1:19496-25006 GCF_000754665.1 Bison bison bison | reverse complement strand
CCCTCCAAGTGTGCTTGCGGGGGTCTCCGTGAGCCCTCCACTGCAGTGCGTGTGTGCACGTGTGTGCAAGCCTCTTTCCCGTGAGTGCATGGCTGTGTGTGCGAGCACCCTTGCTCTCTGTATTTGTGGGGAGCACGGTGGGGATGGTATAGACCTCTGTGCGTCGCACCTGTAGGGTCTGCCGGTATCCTTAGTGCGTTCGAGAGCGCGCGCCCATCCCCATCCCCACCCCCAGCGCGCGCTCAGCCCCACCCGCAGTGGCGCCCCTCGCCCGCCCTGCGCTGTCAGTCTGGGCGGAGCGTCTCCCGCCCTGGGGAGGTCGGTGCATTCCTGCGCGCTCGGGCTGGAGTCGGAACATTCCATTCATAACAGTCCTCAGAGCGGGGGAGGGCGGGTCGGGCGCAGAGTTAGTGATTAAACGGAGGGACAAGGAGGCTCTGCGTGGCTGGGCGCAGGCCTGCGCTGGAGGAGAGGAGCGCGTGAGCCCTCCTCTTCTGGAACCCGCGGGAGCTCACCGGTCGCACCCAGCGCCGCGGTGCCCTGGGCCCACGGAGCAGTGACCGCCCCAGATGGCCTAAGCACGGGGAATCGTGCCCCGCAGGCCCACCGTGGATTTTGCTGTTACTCCCATTCTACAGATGGGGGGACAGGCTCAGAGATGAAGGAGCTTGTACCCTTCATTAGAGCATCATCAGAGCAGTAGGGGCCTTTGCAAAGCCCTGGCTTGTTCAGGGGAGCTTTGATTGCCTGATACTCACATCTGCCTTAGCTGGGTGGGACCTGGGTGTGCTGTCCCATTTGCCTTTGGTTGTGGGGTGGTGGTCTTGCTTCCCAGCTGAGCCATGCCTTCCCCAACAACAGGGCCCGAGTCCTGCCTGTGGGTGGGGGTCCACCTGGCCGGCCACCGCCCTACTGGAGACCGTGGCAGCGAGAACAGGAGAGAAGCCCTGAGTCCATCGTGGCTCCAGATGGACAGGGAGGTGGGGGGCAGGAGGAGCCCTGGCTGAGGGCACAGCTGTGGCCTCGTTCCAGGGCGGAGCAGGGCTGAAGTGGAGAAGGCGGTCCATTCCCAGGCCTGCTGGCCCTGGCCGCTTGGGTGCAGGCTCTGCTGAGTGTCTGAGGGTGGCCTTGGGGAGCTGGGGAATGTTGGGGCGGGTGGCAGGGCAGCTCCGGCCCGGGGAACTCTTTGGGGGGCACTGGATGGACCTTAGATTCACGCAGCAGGCAGACAGTGGGTAGCGGAGGCCAGTCCCAAAGTCAGAGAACAGGGAGACGTCCACCTGTCCACTGCAGGTCTCATCCAGCTGGGGCTCTGTGACCCCCGGGCTAACCTGAACGGTGATGCGTGGAGGCTCTGTGATTAACGTGGAGCTGCTGGAAGCGGGCGGGCGGGGAGTGCGGTTCCTGCTCAGTCAGCCAATCATCAGCCAGGGCCCCGGGTGGGGCTTCTCCTGGGCAGGCATTCCAGCGCATCACTGTCCAGTCAGTCTCTCCTCTCCTCGCGGTAAGCAGCGGTTGTCCTGCTGTCTCCGGGGCAGGGTTACTGGAGGCAGTGGCAGGGGGCACTCAGCAAGCATGCGTGCTCCCCTGGTCCCCAGCCCTTCTCCTCCCGGGCCCTCATCACGGTGGACTCCCCAACCCGGACTCCCGGGGCCAGAGCCCAGCCTCTCCATCAGTGCTCACGGAGGCCCTCCTCAGCCGTTCAGAGACTGCCTGCGGCTGGTCTTGCTCGCGGAGGTCCTCGCGGTTGGTCCAGAGAGCTCCAGCCCCGAGCCTCCTTTGGGGGGTCTTTGGGGTGATAACCACGCTCATGGCGGTGCCAGGAGGCTGTCCTCCTCTCTGGTCCTCTGCTGAGATCTCCCCAGCATCTCCAGGCTGACGTGTAGGCTCAGCGCCGACAGCCGATGGAGCCGTGTCTCCTTGCGCTTCAAAATCTTTCTCATGAAAATCGTGTGTTTCAGTCGCTCAGTCATGTCCGACTCTTTGCGACCCTGACTGTAGCCCACCAGGCTCCTCCGTCCGTGGGATTTTCTAAGCAAGGATATGGGAGTGGGCTGCCATTTCCTTCTCCAGGGGATCTTCTCGACCCAGGGATGGAACCCGGGTCTCCCGCATCACAGGTGGATTCTTCACAGCCTGAGCCACTGAGGGAGCCAATTAATTCATTTAAAAAGGGATCTGGAGACCAAGATGTTTGAGAATCACCTGTTTAAACTGCATTCTGACCCAGGATCTGTCTCTGAACGTCTAGGAGCAGATACCTACCACGAGGGCCTGAGGCTCCTCTTCTCAAGACGGGCAAAGTGGAGCCTGCCTCTGGTGCCCACTGGGCACGTGAGACTGAGATGGAACACGGCGGCTGGCACACCCAGCGGGGAAACGTGTGGGGCTCGGCCTCTCCCAGGCCCCTCCGTCTGGGGGGAAGCTGGCTAGCGCCCTCCAGGCCCCAGGCGCCCGTGGGGTTTGGAGGGACTCTTAGCAGCTTTTCTGAGTCCAGCAAACAAGACGCGGTGCAGCCCCTGCCCAGCGCATTCATCTCGCCTGGCACCTTCCCCAGGCGGGCACGCGGCCAGGTCCCTGCACACACATTTTCCTGCATGTCCGAGGTGTGAGAAAAGTAACACGTTGTTGCTAGTCTTGCTGGAAAAGGCCTGGTTTTAGAGAGCGCTGGGCTTTGAGCTTGTCGCAAAGTACACTCTGATTCCTGACCGAAATACCAACTGACGTAACAGAAGCTTCCTCACAGACAAAACGTTTTGCTTGGAGACGGACCCCTTGGTGCTGACGGCCAAGCCAGGGCCCTCCGAGGGCCAGGGCCATCCTCACTGCCCGGCTGTGGCCTCCCAGGGGAGCCGCTGGAGAGAGGCCGTTCCGTGGAAAAGAGAATTCAGTCCAGTAGCCAGTTACAAAATAAATACACCAAGCCTGCGGCTTGCCCAGCTCCCCAAAATAACTATAACAACATATGTTGGAGAAAAGATCCCATTCACAATTCAATGAAAAATTAGGAATCCCAGGAAGAAACGAAACCAGGAAACACACAGGACAGGAGACGCCCGCTCTCACCTGAGAAATAAAACTCACCGAGTCGACGGGGAGAAAGGCATGGCCCTGGGGAGAAAGACATGCTATTTTTCAAATGTCCATTTTGTAGCAGAAATACTTGAAAAGGAAAGCAAGTGGGTGGGATCGTCAGAGATGAAAATGAAAATCGTTTAAACCTTGAACTCCTGATGGAAGAATGGAGTGGAAAGCCATGTAAAAATCTACAGATCAGCCTGAAGTTACACAATCATTTCACGCATGGAAAGATGACCTTTCGAATCAGCAGGGAAAGACAGCGCCATTTTCAATAAACAGTTTGGGCAAACGGCCAACCCCTTGAAATGAAATAAAACAGGATTCCTGTTCTGCGTTTCTAGACGGATTAAAGATTCGACTGTAAGATGAAGCCAAGCAAACACTAGATGTGTATTTCAGTGAATATTTGTGTGATCTTGGGGGTGATGAAGAACTTAATACACATGAAACCAGAGATTAAAACAATACGGAAAAGGTAACGGGTTTGACCAGAAAAATTTCAAAACTTCATTGTGTCAATAAATACAAACAGATCTTCCCTTTAGAAACGGACCGAGGAGGTCGTCCAACTTCTCGCCGACACAGGAAGAGAAACAAAACCCGCCACATTCATCCAGGCAGCAACTCTCCATCTCCAGCCGTGAAAACAGACAGAAAAGCCCCTGCCCTAGAGGAGTTGACATCCGTGACGAGAGACCAACACGTGAAGGAGCTGACCATGGGGGGCGTCCCTGGCTGTCCAGGGGTTAAGAATCCTCCTGCCAATCCCGGGGAGTGGAGGGTTCGAGCCCTCGTTGGGGAACCATTAATGGATCCCAGGGCCACAGGGCAGCTAAGCCCAATTGCCACAACCAGAGAGCCTGGACGCCACAGCCAGGACCTGATGCAGCCTCAGAACAATAAATAAATAAATAGCAATTATTTTAAAGAAAGATCTCCCACTCAAAACTCAGACGGAAACCCAGACCAGCGGCGGAGAAGCTGCCGGCGGTGAGGCAGGGGGGCCGCCTCGTCTTCTGTGGTCCTTTAGGTCATCTCAGGGGCATCTCCCTTCCTAAACCGTTTTCCCCTCTTCGGTGTGTTTCATCCCTCATGCTACTTCACCCTCACAAGGCTGAGGGTTCACAGCGTTTCACACAGATGCCTAGAGATGAACGTGTGGTCTAAACTGGTGCTGAGAAGAAGCGTCCTGATGGCAACTGGTCCTTGGAGGGGGTCCTCTACATTTTAATAGCTACCTATTTATATTACAGTCTATTAGGAAAGCACTGTTTTCTATTTATGGGAGACCTGTGGCATTTCCTTATCCTGACTTTTAGAAGAAAATTTTTGACTGACTCCTGTTGCATGTGAGACATGCCACATGTGACATGTGAGTTCCCCCTACCAGGGCTGGAACTGTGAAAAGCAGAGTTTTAACCACTGGACGTCCAGGGAAGTCCCTGGCTTTTTCTTTTATGTAAATATGTTTAAAAAAAAAAAACTATGTTTAAGTAGGCGGCTGGTGTGAGACCAAGGTTATGTGCATGATGAAACACAGGGTTCCAACACGGGCCCGCTGTGACCTTGAGGGAAGCGGCCGCTTTCTGAGAGAGCGGCTGTGGCCGGGGCCGGACCTCCAGGCAGAAGCTCCAAGAGGTGAGGGGTCCCGGATGGAGCTGAGCAGGACGCAGGCAGGGGTGGGGAGTTGAGCGTGGCAGGAGGGAGGTGGGGTCCTTGTGGAGGGACTGGGGGAGGATGAGGCATCTTGGCTACTGTGAGACCTCGGAGGGGTCCCCAGAAAGGACCCTCAGCCCCGAGGGCTGATGCTGGGCTCCCGGGTTCCCACTGTGCCGGTCCACGCAGGGTCACTGCCTCACCCAGGGGACCTCCAGGACTCCCGCGGTCCCTGCCCTGGGTTCGAGGCTCTCTGGCCCTGGGAGGATGGACCGATACCCACATCTCTTCCCCGCCCCCGCCAGGAGGGAGTGCAAGCCACCCCCGAAGGCCCACTAACAGGTTGTCGGGCTGGACTTGGCTTCTCTGGGTGTGAAACCAGACCGGGGGCCTTGGTGCAAAGGTAACTGCACGCAGTGGGTGTGTGGCAAGCGGTGAGCAAGAAAGCCTGGGGACCAGTGTCAGGAAAGGAACCAGACTCAGATCCAGGGTTTTGTACGGACCCACAGATTCTCGCTCTGTCCTTCTGTTCCCGGGAGCCTCTGTCGACGTTCCTCCTCCCTCCACCCTTCTCTTCTGTTTTAAAATGCATTCGCTTCAGTGTCCAGAGAGTTGATAGCAACGCTTCAGTGCTTGATGACACAAGCCCCCCCGAGACATCACAGAGGCCATGCCTGTGAAACGCAATATTTTCGACAGTGTTGGGGCTGGAACGATTGCCCAAGGCCCATCCGCGGCTACCCGCCCCCCGACGTGTGTGCCCACGGGCTGCG
>NW_011476812.1:16302-19368 GCF_000754665.1 Bison bison bison | reverse complement strand
CAGGGTGGTGGGTGTCTGGATGGCAGGGCAGCCCTGCAGGCTGCTAGGAGCTGCAGGAATGCGCGTCTTCACAGAAGGACAGGATCGAGGGACGGGAGGCACCCTCAGGACAGCAGGGGCTCCCGGAAGTCCTGGTCCTTAGCGGGCCAGGACGGGGGGCTGTGTTAACCCACCTGCTCATCAGCCCGTCACCCAGCCCCCTGCACCCCAAGACCATGCGTGTCCCCCGTGCTAGGGAAGGACCACGGCAGCTGGGGCCACAGCCCCCCTAGGGGCACGTGTGCTGCATGGCTCTGGGGCTCGCCTCGTCTTCTCCCGCTGCTCCACGTGTGTTGGCTGGACTCTGTCCGTAAGAAGACGTTGACTCGCGTCTCAGCATCAGTGATTAAGCCACACTCCCTGGCTGGAGCCTAGCCGGAGGGAGAGCGAGGCTCCCAGGACCAGGTTCCCCTGGCTTCTCCCGGCTCTCAGCCTTCACCGGACAGCGACCGTCTCCACGGCACGCGGCCCCCGGTCTGTGTCCTCTGGCGCATCCCTCCCAGGAGCGAGACCTGCCTCCTTGGTTGAGGCAACGTCTCAGAGCTGCACCCTCTGTTCCGACCTTGCTGTACCTTTTCATGAAAGTGAAAAGTGAAAGTGTGAGTCTCTCAGTCGTGTCCGACTCTCTGTGACCTCATGGACTGCAGCCTGCCAGGCTTCCCTGTCCATAAGATTTCCCAGGCAAGAGTACTGGAGTGGGTGGCCGTTCCCTTCTCCTGGGGATCTTTCCGACCCAAGGATCAAACCCATGTCTTCGGCATCGGCAGGTGGTTTCTTTACCATTGAGCCACCTGGCTGCATCTCTTACAGCCAGCGGCTTTGTGGGGGTCCTTCCCCTCCACACACACATGTGCACACATATAGGCATACAATGCACACATACACACGCAGCCCCCACAGGTAGACATGCATGCGTGCACATACATAAACAGAGTGCACACAAGGGCGACACGCACGCACATACGTGTTCTCACTGTACACGTTAGGGCATTGTTTTTAAAATTCAAACAGTAGAAGGGCTAACAGCAGCCCAGGCAGTCACATCTCCCCTGGCCATCTGCCTCATGCGGGCCTCAACGACCACGGCCTGGGGCCTGGCTTGAACACGTGACACAGCCTTGCCGCTGTGCTCAGAACTCAAAGGAGTAAAGACAACGGAAGTCTAATTTTTACAAGCTGGACACAGATTTGAACAGGTAGTACACCACGGAGGATGTAAGGAGGGAAATGGAGCGCGTGAAGGAGCTGGCAGCCAGGCAGCTGCAGGCCCCGATGCCGCCCCCGAAGCTGCTTTCAGCTCCAGCTCTGGGGTCTTCATGCTGGAACTAGCCAGTGCCCACGAAAAGCCGGCTGGGAAGCTGAGTGAGACTGCACTGACTCTGTGGATCAATCTGGGGACAAATGTTACGGTGTCTAGTCTTCCGACCGATAACAGAGACTATCTCTCTGTTTACTTGGGTCTTCGTTGAGGAGCCTGGTGGGCTGCAGTCCGTGGGGTTGCTGAGAGTCGGACACGACTGAACAACTCCGCTTTCCCTTTCTTTCGTTCATTTCTCTAAAATTGTTTTGCAGTTTTTAGCCTCTTCGATTTACTTTTAGGTTTAGTATTTTTTTCTGACTATAAATGGTGTTCTACGTCAATTTCTGATTGTTGCCAGTATAGAGAAATGGAGTGGGTAGCCATTCCCTTCTTCAGGGGATCTTCCTGAACCAGCCCAAACCTGGGTCTCCTGTGTTGCAGGCAGATTTTCTTACCATCTGAGCCACCAGAGAAGCCCAAAAGGAAAGTGACATCTCAGGCTGGACTGTGGCCCGCCGCTCTGCGGCTCACTGCACATCCCCGGGCACACAGCATGTCCAACACGTGGCTGCGTGTGCTGCTGGACAGGGTGCATTCCCAGGGTGCCTGCCACACTCTACCCTTGGGGCCACACCGCAGCCCCCTTGCCCACCTGGGCCCCAGGTGCCCTCCCCACCATCCCGGCCATCAGTTCGCTGAGATGGGCCAGGAGGCCCTCGACCTGAGAAGTTAAGGCCGCAGTGCCCCGGCCTGCTGGGGCCTGGCTCTGCAATCGGACGCTGGTAACTGCTCAGTGCAGACCGCATGCGGGGTTCTGCTGACTGCTCAGCGCAGACCTCAGCGGGGCTCCAGTGACTGCTCAGTGCAGACCTCGAGGGTGCTCTGCTGATGGTTCAGCGCAGACCTCGGTTGGGGGGGGTGCTCCACTGACTGCTCAGGGCAGACAGCTGCTGACGGCTCAGTGCAGACCTCGGGGCGGGGGGCGGTGCTCTGCTGACTGCTCAGTGCAGACCGCGGGCGGGACTCCCGTGATCACTCAGCGCAGACCATGGTGGGGCTCCCGTGGGGAGGCCATCGATTCTGGCTCCCCGTCTCAGGACGGCTCGTCTGTTACCTGGGCCAGCAGCACTGCCCAAAATGGCCCCGTCTGACCCCTTGCCTGGTAGCTTCTCCGGAATCCTCTTCTGAAGGCAACGCCCTCTGGGACAGGCTCACCCATCAGAGAAGGAGAGTTCTCTTCCCACAGGTGGATTGAGAGTGCCCAGGCCCACAGGGCAGGAGCAGGCACCGGGGGCTCCTCCTCACGCGTCTCCATGGGAATAAAGAGGCCAGTGGAAACACTGGGCTGGGACTGTGCAGGGAGGTGACCTGGGAAAGTCTGTGTCCAGCACCCAAGAGCACACCACCAAAGGCAGGGTCCGTGACAGCATCTCCAGGCCATGGCAGCCACACCCGTGACCACAGGATCCATATACCTGCACACACGTGCGTTCACACCGTGACCACAGGATCCACACCCTGCACACACGTGCGTGCACACCCGCCAGGAGGAAGCAGCGTGGTGTGGTCCCAGGAGTGGAAGTGGAAGAGCAGAGGTGGGCAGAGCACGAAGAATCGCACCCGCCAGTGGGAAACAATCAAACCACCAAACACACTCAACTGTGCTAGGAATGCAGAGGGCACAGGCTAGGGCAATGGCGCCTTTTGGGGAAAAAAAAAAAAACTAC
>NW_011476812.1:7877-15875 GCF_000754665.1 Bison bison bison | reverse complement strand
GACCCTAGTGCTGGGAAAGATTGAAAGCGGGAGGAGAAGGGGATGACAGAGGATGAGATGGTTGGATGGCATCACAGACTCGATGGACATGAGTTTGAGTAAACTCTGGGAGTTGGTGATGGACAGGGAATCCTGGCGTGCTGCAGTCCATGGGGTCACAAAGAGTTGGACACAGCTGAGCAACTGAAGCGAGCTAATAGGATTGTGAAAACCTGGAAACCACATAAATGTCCTTCAGGAATGGATCTGCTAAATAAATTATGATGCAGCCACTTCTAGGGAAGAGAAGGCAATTCCTGTAAATGACGGCTGCTAACCTGTCATTGCTGTTGTTCAGTCGCTAAGTCAGATCTGACTCTTTGTGACCCCACTGCAGTGTGTCAGGCTCCTTTTTCCTCCACTATTTCCCCAAATTTGCTCAAATTCATGTCCATTGAGTCAGTGATACCACCTAACCATTTCATCCTCTGTCATCCCCTTCTCTCACCTTCAATCTTTCCCAGCATCAGGGTCTTTTCCAGTTCTGATTCTGAAGAATCAGTTCTTCACATCAGGTGGCCAAAGTATTTGAGCTTCAGCTTCAGCAACAGTCCTTCCAAAGAGCACTCAGGGTTGATTTCCTTTAGGATGGATGTGTTGGATCTCCTTGCTGTCCAAGCGACTCTCAAAAGTCTTCTCTAGCACCACAATTTGAAAGCTTCGTTATTGGCATAGGAAGAAGCATACGTCTATTGCTGGTTTTAAAACGCTCCAGAAGCACCCCCAGGTGTCCCCTGATGGACGAATAGAACAACAATGTGATCTATACACACGATGAAATATTATACAGCTGTGACAAGGAAGGCAGTTCTGACACACGTGACAACGTGGCTGAACCTAAGGACATTACGCCGAGTGAAGTGAGCCAGTCACTAGATGAGAAATACTGTGCAGTTCCCCTCAAACGCGGTGCCTGAAGCAGGCAGGTGCGTGCAGCGGGGGCTTCCCGGGGCTGGGGGCAGGGAGGTGCAGCCAGTGTCCAGTGAGGGCAGAGTCTCAGCCTGGAAAGAAGACAAAATCTGAAAATAGATGGTGCTGAGGGTTGCCCCACAATGTGAAATCACTTAGCACCACAAAATCACAGCAATTTCATATCATGCACCTTTAGTCACATTTTTAAAAAAAGGCTCCAAAGCAGTTCAATCTTCCGTTTTTGTAATATAGCAAGAAATGTTAGAAATGGTGTAGTTATGAATGTCCTTCCTTTTTTTATACTTGTCTGTACTTTCTGATACTTTGGACAGTAAGAACAGTAACTTTTGTACCACTTTAAAAAGCTACTTCAAAAATAACACACTAAATTGCACAATCAGACATACTGGGTTGACCAAAATGGTCATTTGTTTTTTCCTGTAAGATGGCTCTAGTAGGGCTTGCTGCTGCTGCTGCTAAGTCGCTTCAGTCGTGTCCGACTCTGTGCGACCCCATAGACGGCAGCCCACCAGCCTCCCCAGTCCCTGGGATTCTCCAGGCAAGAACACTGGAGTGGGTTGCCATTTCCTTCTCCAATGCATGAAAGTGAAAAGTGAAAGTGAAGTCGTTCGTGTCCGACCCTTAGCGACCCCATGGACCGCAGCCCACCAGGCTCCTCCATCCATGGGATTCTCCAGGCGAGAGCACTGGTGTGGGGCGCCATTGCCTTCTCTGTTAGTAGGGCTTAGTTGTCTCTAATTTCAGTCGAAGCAATTTTGATAGGCTGTAGTGTGACAGCTATCATACCAGCATGCATTAAAAAAAAATAAAAATTTGTGCATTTTTGTGTAGCTATTTTAATATCAAAGATGGAAGGAAAAAAGCAACGTTTCTGGCACACTACGCTTTGTTATTTCACGAAAGGTAAAAATGGAACTGAGACGCAGTATCTGACTTGTGCAGTGTGGGGGCTGCCACTCTGACTGACGGAACGTGTCAAAGGCAGTTTGTGAAGTTCGTGCTGGAGGCTTCTCCCTGGACAGTGCTCCACGTCGTGTAGACCAGCTAAAGCTGATAGCAATCCAATCAAGATATTAATAAAAAACAATCAACATTGTACCACACAGGAGACAGTGCCATACTCAAAATATGCACATCAGGCGCTGAAAATCATCTGCACCAGCTGGGTGACATTCTCATATTGACGTCTGGGTTCCATACAAGGTAAGCAAAAACCTTCTTGACCATATTTCTACATGTGATTCTCTACTCAAAACGTAATGAAAATGTTCCATTCTTCAATTGTGATGAGTGATAAAAGTGGATACTGTACACTATCATGGAGCAGAAGAGATCGGGGGCAGGCGAGACGAACCATCACCAAACACCAAGGCCAGTCTTCATCCAGAAGGTGATGCTGTGTATGCGGTGGGATTGGAAGGAGTCCTCTGCTATGAGGTCCTTCCAGAAAACCAAACAATTAATTCAAACAAGCGCCAACCCCAATTAGACCAACTGAAAGCAGTACTTGATGAAAAGCCTCCAGAGATGGCCAGCAGAAAACACATAATCTTCTCTCAGAATAACCAAGAGTGCGTGCTTCTCTGACGACCAGACAAAACCCGTTACAGCTCTGCTGGGAAGTTCTGATTCATCCTCTGTACTCACCAGCCATCACACCTTTGGATGTCCATCTATTCCATCTTTACAAAATTCTCTTAATGGAAAAAGATTTTAATTCCCTGGAAGATTGTAAGAGGCACCTGGAACAATTCTTGGCTCAAAAGATAAAAAGTTTTGGGCAGATGGAATTATGAAGCTGCCTGAAAAATGGCAGAAGGCAGTGGGACAAAATGGTGAATATATTATTCAATAAAGTCTTTGGTGAAAATGAAAACAATGTGTCTTCTACGTGTACTTAAAAACTGGAGGAATTTTTGGCCATTACCCTAGAGCAGAACCGCATTTTTTTTTGGTTATAGAAGTAATATAAATTCGTTCTAGAAAATCTGGAAAAGTGAAAGAGATAATGCTTTAAAAAGAAACTATAATTTCATCACTTCCAAGTAAATAGTTTTAAAAATTGTCACTGTAAATACTTTGATATCTATTTCTTTTTCTACAAATGTTTTTTTTCTTTAAATAATCATATCCAGAGTAATACCTTTATAGATTTTTGCATCCTGCTTTTTTTTCACTTTAACTTTCATCAAAAAGTCTTTTAAAGAACGGAGAAGTTTTTAAACTATGGCAACTGACCCCAGTATTCTTGCCAGGAAAATACTATGGACAGAGGACCCTGGTGGGCTACAGTCCATGGGGTTGCAAAGAGTCAGATACGACTGAGCAACTGAGGACAAAGGCTGGAGAAGACTTTTGACAGTTCCTTGGAGTACAAGGGGATCGAATCAGTCCATCCTAAAAGAAATCAACCCTGAATATTCATTGGAAGGACTGATGCTGAAGCTGAAGCTTCAGTACTTTGGCCACCTCATGGGAAGAGCTGACTCACTAGAAAATACCCTGATTTGGGGAAAGATTGAAGGCAGGAGGAGAAGGGGACGACAAAGGATGAGATGGTTGGATGGCACGACTGACTCACTGCACGTGAGTTTGAGCAAATTCCAGGAGATAATGAAGGACAAGGAACACTGCTGTGCTGTTGTCCATGGGGTGGCAAAGAGCTGGACACGACTCAGCGAGTGAACAGGTCCTTTAAAATCCTGATTGAAATAGACAAATGGTATTCCGCTGCACACGCGGTTCATCATCAATTTTTCCTTTTGTTGGACTTTAGTTGGTTTCCAATTTTTCTCAAGTGTCAGTAATATTGAGAAGAAATCTGTTCATAAATCTGACTGTGAATCTGATCATTTCTTTATGCTCAGGCTCTAGAAGGACATGTACTGACTCAGGAGTGCTGTACAGAATTCAAGGTTGCTTCCTGGGAAGGCACCAACTTCCCGTCTTTCCAATAGTAGAATCACTCTAAAATATTCTGATCAATTGGATGAAAGGGTATTTGGCATTTCTGGGATCAGTGGTGAGGTCAGACATTCATTTTGCAGGGACATGCTATTTGCATGCTCTGGTCATGTCTGTTTTTTCTGGGATCAGTGGTGAGGTCAGACACCCACTTTGGCAGAGACAGGCTATTTGCATGCTCTGGTCATGTCTATTTTTTCTGGGATCAGTGGTGAGGTCAGACACCCACTTTGGCAGGGACAGGCTATTTGCATGCTCTGGTCATGTCTGTCTTTCACTTGAGCTCGTGCTCCCCTCACTGTTTTGAAGGAGGAATCCCGCCTGACTCTGGTGGGGGTGTCGACCTCGGAGTCTTTACATCAGCCCAGGGCTCTTGTAGGGTGCCCCCTCAGTGGGAAGCCAGTTCCCAACTCTTGCTTCCTTGTGGTTTGCTCAGAAAAGTGATGGCCAGTGAGCCGGGAGAGGGGATGGGAGGAGAGGCTTCGGCTGGTGCGCAGTGCACATGCTGACCCTGGGACTTTAGCTGGGCGGGAGTGACTCATTAACTAGTCACCCCACCAGCGCCCCTCCCCGAGGAGCACCTGGGCGGCGGTCTCCCTCTTCCTTTTTCTGAACGTGAGCCCGACTCCTGCCCAGGGGACACTGAGCTCCGCTGTGGACTTGTGCACTTTCCGTCTGTCCTTCGATGTGGTTCTCAGGTATGTCCACTCTCAGATCAGCCTCGCCCGGGTTTCCGTGAAGATGATGCCGCTCTCCATCTTCGGGAGCTCTCCCTGGCTCCCCCACAGCTTCTGTCTCGTCGTGGCTGGCCTGTGTCACAGAGCGCGCCCCACGGGCTGCTGCCATCCCCCCGGCCTCAGCCGGTCTCGTCCTCTCTGTCCTTCTTTCCAGTCCCACCAGGCTGTCCGATGCACTGCCGCACGCGGTGCCTTAGTGGACAGCGTTCTCAATCATGGAAAGTTCTACTGGACACACTCCCCCCGCCCCAAGCTGGGTACTGTGGGCTTCCTGGGGCGACTAAGAAATGGCCCAGCCCCCCAAAAAGCTCAGCCACCCATCTGTCAGGCACTCATCAAGGCCCTTCCAGGCAGGAGGATGTTGTGAAACCAAGACTCGTACACTTCCTGCCTTCACAGAGCTTGGGCTGCCAGGGTCCTCACTCACTCACTCCTTCAGTCCACACACACATCAGAGCCCTCTCATTCCAGGCCCTGGGCCACGAAGCACAGGCATTCGAGCCTGACCCAGCCTGCAGTGCGAGGCAAGGCTGAGATGGGACTTGAGGGGCTGCTGATACCTGAAGGGTGAGCAGGTCTGACCAGGAGGGGAGAATGAGCCAGGTAGGGGCACCTTTACTGAGCAGCCCCATGGAAACTGGCCAGGGGTGTTCTGGGTCTCTGGGGAAAATGGGTCTCCTAAACTCCCCAGTGACCAACTCCTTAACCTGTTTGGCAGCAATTCCTCAGAGCTGTTTAATTTCTCCCAAGCTGACCACATTTAAGTCTTTTAGAAACTCATTAATTCCACAATGGAGCACTTACTGAGTGCTTGGTGCTGGAGATATGAAGGGACAGAAGGGACAGAGATCACTGCTTTGGTGGAACTTACATTCTCTGGAGGAGACAAAAAGCAAATGAAACAAAATGCAGAATATATAATATGTTAGCAGGGAAGAAGCACCAGGAAGAAAAGTTCAACAGGATAGAGGAAGAGGACATATCAGGGGAGTGTGAACATTTGAGACTGGGTGGTCAAGGCAGGGCTCCCTGAGAAGGTAGTGTTAGTCCCTTATTTGTATCCGACTGTTTGTAACCCCATGGACTGTGCCCGCCAGGCTCCTCCGTCCATGGGATTCTCCAGGCAAGAACTCTGGAGTGGGTTGCCATGCCCTCCTCCAGGGGATCTTCCTGATTCAGGGATCAAAGCCGGGTCTCCTGCATTGCAGGCAGATTCTTTACTTTCTGAGCCAGCACCAGGGAAGGTAACATTTGAATAAAATCCCAGAGAGGGCGATACAGCCCTGGGAACGTGCTCACACAAGCAGCAGGAGCAGCAAGCGTGAAGGCCCTGAGGCGGGATCGTGTCTGTAACGTCTGTGGAGCCGCAGCGGCCAGTGTGGTCACAGTGATGTCAGCAAGGGTGAGAGAAGAGCAGCGAAGATTGTGGTCAGGTTGGAGGCCAAGCCTGCAGGGCACTGCAGACAGTGGGAGGCGGGAGCCGCTCAGTGTTCGGAGAAGCGACATGATCTGATGCAGGCTGTAAGACAGC
This sequence comes from Bison bison bison, assembly GCF_000754665.1. NCBI lineage: Eukaryota > Metazoa > Chordata > Mammalia > Artiodactyla > Bovidae > Bison > Bison bison. Next base: position 9,671 of record NW_011476812.1, on the reverse strand, counting down.
ATCTTGACTGTTCTCCAGTTTCTTTATTTTTCTCCAGTTTTACTGAGACATAATTGACACATGTCACTGCATAAGGTGTACAACATAATGGTTTGACTTACACATGTTGTAAAGTGATTATTGCGATAAGTTTAGTATGTATCTCATATGGATACAATAAAAGCAAAAGGAGAAAAAAAGGTTTTTGTGATAAGAACTCTTAGGTTCTAGTCTCTTAATGACTTCCATAGATAACACACAGCAGAGTTAATTATATTTATCATGCTGTATGTTACATCACCGACTCAATGGACATGAGCTTGAGTAAACTCTGGGAGACAGTGAAGGACAGGGAAGCCTGGGGTGCTGCAGTTCATGGCGTCACAAAGAGTCAGACATGACTTAGTAACTGAACCACAGCAACGTAACATCCCTAGCTGTTTATCCTTACCTAGAAGTTCGTGCCTTCTGATCACCCTCCTGCAGTTCCACCCCTCACCTCCCTCTGGTAAACTTCATCTCTTTTTACTGTTCTTCAGTTGCTCAGTCGTGCCCGACTCTTTGCACCCCCAGGGACTGCAGCACACCAGGCTTCCTGTCCTGCACCGAGTTCCCATTCTTGCTTTCCACATTAAGTGACAACCGTACATGCCTGTGCAGAAGCTTCCTGGCGTGCTGAAGCCATGGATGCACCTTCATTTCCAAGCTTCTTCTGACCTTTCAGAGTGATTGCCAGTGAGAAGATGGGGAAGACTGGCCTGAGAGTGTATGGGGAGCAAAGGACCGATGACAGGCAGGGATGTGCCTGCCTCTCACTTGCACAGAGACCAGGCAGTGAGCCTGAACCCTGCAGACCTCCATCTCTTCTATAAGAAGGAGCCAGCTGGGTCTGTTCTGCAGATGCTGGCCAGGGCCTGCATGAATGTTGAGGCGGTGCAGACGCACCATCACCATCCTCCATCTTGAGGCCAGTCTCCTCCAAACCCTCCCACAGAGCCCCAGTTTGGCCCCTGATGGCAGCCAGATTTGTATGCCTGGCTCTGGGGCGTGCATGGAGAGGGTCCCAGGACTCAGGGTCCAATGTCCCGCATAGTCTTAGGAACCCAGACCCACAGCACTCCGGAGAGCCTAGACAGGTCCCAGCTATCAGTTCCAGCTCCAGCAGTGTCCTGGAGAGGAACAGAATCAGAAATGCTCTTCCCCTCCCACACCAGGAGGTAAGGATGCGCGCTCTGTAGAAGGCACTCCCAGGCTACCATCGAGGTTGTCTGGAAGATGCTATCTGGGCGGCGAGGATGGACCACCGGGCTTGCTCATCCGCCTCCCTTCTTACCAGCTGTGTCCGGGTGGACCGCGGCCTCAGAGTCCTCTTCATCCGTAACATGTTGGCTGAGAAGACGACAGGTTTGTGTAAACGGTGCGCAAGATGCCACCTTCAGCGCACGTGTCTCCAGGGCTGGTCACTCAGCGTCCCGCGCCTCCTGTCCCCCGGGGGCTGCCGCGGACTCGAGCGAGCGCGCTGTCCCGAGTGGGCTGGCGACTCACCGGACGCTCGCCCGCATCTCTCCAGCAACGTCCCGTACAAGTCCCAGCTTTGCCTGTTGGCTGCCCGGGGCTGCAGATGGGAGCGAGGTAGGGAGGGTCGGGCCGAGGCTGTCCGGCGGCGCTCAGCCCGCGTGGACCCTCCTCGGAGCCCCAGGCCAGGCCCGCGTTCGTTCTCACCTGGGCTAAAACCTCGGGAGTCAGCAGCGGCCAGGCCACGGCGACTGGAGGGGCGGGGCAGGGGCGGGGCCTTGGCCTGGGAGGGGCTACTGG
>NW_011476812.1:3451-6454 GCF_000754665.1 Bison bison bison | reverse complement strand
CTGGCCGGGCCACGTGCTACTGTGTTTCAGGGCCGGTCCGGGCGCCCCGCGGGCCCCGTGGGCTCTGTGTCCGCGTCCTCCCTGCCGAGGAGCCCTGCCCGAGGACCCATGCCGTCTGCTGCGGGCCCCACCCCCGGGCCTTTGCACTCATCAGCAAAGTGCGGCCAGGGTCTTGTTTCAGATTCGGGGGTAGACAGTCCAAATGGCTTATATTCTGGTGGGGAGACCGAGAACGAAGTGCATAAATACACAACTGCAGTCGGAACTGTTAGGAAGACTGTGATGCAGGGTGCTATAGCAGCGGGTGGTGGGCAGGTAGGGAGGCCTCACAGGGAGTGACTTCGGAGCTGAGGGATCTAAATCAGGGGCTCCCTCCTAGAGGGCTGGGAAGAGGGGTCTGTGGAGAGGGAAGTGCTGGGGCCCTGGCCTGGGGCCGTGAGGCTGGTGAGCTTGTGCATAGCCTGTGAGTGGGGCAGGTGGAGCAGTGGTCTGGGGCAGACCAGCCTTCTGGGAGGAGACTGGGTCCGTTCCTTTGGGGCTCTCTTAAGTTCCCGCCTCCCCCGTCTTGCTGTACTTATTCCCCTCTTATTTGTTTTATATCATTTAATCTGTGGATATCTTAGTTTATGTCTCTAAAGTGTAAGGCCTCCTTTGAAAAGTATGTACCAACCTCAATACATCATCCCATTTAAAAATATTGACTGTAATTCCTCAATATCATGGAATAGTCAGGTAGTGATCACATTTCTGGGGAGAGTTTCAAGGGCAGGGACAAGGCCTGGTCTGCCTTTCTGCCTGGTTCCTGCCTGGTTCTAGGAAGACCGGAGTCCCTGGGTTTTTCAGCATGGCGGCAGAGGGGAGAAAGACCACGACCTCACCCTTGAGGCTCACCCTGACGGCTGGTGCTGCCTGTCTGCCCCTGTAGTGAGTGTTCAGCTTGTGTAAGCTCATTGGTCTTACAAAAACCCAGGAACTAGGCACAGTTGTCAGGATGCCCACCCAACGCATGGCACAGAGAGGTTGTACTGCCTGCCTGAGGTCACACAGCTGACAAGCTGCAGAGACTGGAGCTCAGTGTGGGCGACGGGGTGGAGGTTGGGGTCTCAGGCTGAGTGTGGGCTTTGTTCTTCACATTATCTGGCATTTTCATGCCTTCTCAGCACCTGATTCACTGAATAGTGAAAACTCCCAGCTTTAATTCCTTACCTAAAAAGCCAAACTTCTCCTGCAAACCCTGCCCTGGATGCAGACTTGCACCTTATTTTCCTGGGGCTCTGTGAGGCTTCCTGGCCGGGTCATTACACATGGGACAGGCGGGGAGACTGGGGTTTGGGGGAGCAAGGACTGGCCCCAGGTCACAGCTGAGGATGGCCTGGCCCTGGGAGGTCCTGACCACTGGCTGGGCCTGCTGACTGTTGGGCAGTGCTGACCGTCGGGCAGTGCCGGGCCCAGGCCGAGTGCTTGAGACAGAGATGGTTGTAGTGGGAGCAGACGTGGTGCCCGGCGGCCAAGACTGTCTGCTTTAGCTGCAGATCGTTCCCCTTCCTCAACTCAGTAAACACCCGCCGTGGTCCCTGTGTGGGGACAAAGGTCTGCAGAGGTGGCCCTGTCACAGCCACTGTTGACTCTCCTTGGACACCGACCCGCATGGCCTTCAGCCTGCCCCTGTCCTCTCTGCTGACGTGCCCTGAGCCCCTCCTGGGCACCAGAAGCCTCACCAGGGGCTGGGAACACAACCAGAGGCGACCGCCCAGCCTGTACCACAGGGGCCCGGGTCTGGTAGGGAGGCGGCGTGAGCTGGGTGAGTGCTCCACAGGGTGCTGGCTGGGGGTCTCATCGTCTGCCTGGCAGCTGTGAGTCAAAGGCGGGAGTAGCTGGGCCCTGGGACTGGGGTATGTTCTCCCTGAGTTATCGCAAGGCAGGGCCCTTCCACCACTGGTGAATCCCCTGAAGGTGCCCAGTCCAGTGGAGGGTGCTTGGTGGAAGCCTGTCCCTAATTCACTGGAGAGGCAGCCGAGATGTGGTGGGCCCGAGGACCAGGTTGTGGGTGGGCTGCCCCCTTTCAGGTGGTCAGACAGCCCTTGAGAGGGGGTCTTTAATTTATGCCTCAGAGTGGACTTGTCTGGTTGAAATACAAACTCCTCATTTATATTTGAGTTCTCAGATGAAACAATTTTTTAGTATAAGCCTGCTGTATCCAATGTTTGGACATACTTCTGTTAAAAGTTGTTCATTTTTTTAAAACTCAGTTTCAAGTTGAACCGGGTGGCCTTTATTTTTATTTGCTCAATCTGGCAAACCTACCCAAGCTGCAGCAACAGGGGGTCAGAGGGCATGTGGCCATCCTCCTCCCCCAACAACCCCCGCCAGCAATTCTGCAGGAACGGGACCAAGGTCAGTTGTCCAGGAATGATGGCGACTCTGCTCAGCTGGATGGGGTTCCCGCCTGGCTGTTGGGGGTGCAGAGCGCCTCCTCACACGCCCACCCTCTCCCTCACATGCACTCGCACTCAGACATGCGTGTTCCTTCTCAGAATTGTTCTGAAAAATCTGTGTGAAGCCGCAAGAGCCGGGTTGTGCAATGGGCTTGGAGAGCACTTTTACAAACAGGTGGTGCAATTCCGGAAAACACGCTTGCAGCGTTCCCCCATCGGATGGATGGAGGCAGGATCCAGGCCTGGGGTGGCGGGAGGCTGTGGCTGGCCACGGCGTGGAGCCAGGCGCCTCCAAGGAGGGGGTTGACTGCGCTGCTTTCCTGACGGGGCCTTCTTGGTTTTCTCTGCAGCCGCCAGGCCAGCATGGTGGACCATTTGCTCCCAGTGGACGAGACCTTCTCGTCGCTGAAACGCCCCGTCTGTTTTCTGGGTGATGGGCGAGCGTACCACATGCTACCCTCGCCCCTCTCCGAGGACGACAGTGACGCCTCCAGCCTCTGCTCCTGTGCCAGCCCCGACTCGCAAACCCTGTGTTCCTGCTATGGAGGCGGCCGGGGGGCTGAGGGCC
>NW_011476812.1:0-1672 GCF_000754665.1 Bison bison bison | reverse complement strand
CCCATGGGCCACCCCCAGTCCCCCTGGGCAGGCTCGCCCTCTTGGGAGGGAACCTTTTCCTGAGGCTCTGGCACAGGTCAGGGATGACATGCTCAGGACGCCCCCCTGCAGGAAGCTGGCCAGCCCGGGAGGCACGTGTGCTCCTTGCACACTCGGTCCTGCCTAGTGTGGCTTCCGTGTGAGGGGGTGGGAGGCACGCTTGGCTTTGTGCAGACCAGAGCCTCACAAGGGGCACGTGTGGCCACACGGGATTGTGCACGCTGCATGTCTGTGCCCATGCGTGTGTATGGGTGCACACGACACCCGGTGCTTCCTGACGGCATTGCTCCTGAGAGCGGGGGAGAGCCGGCCCCAGGCCGGAGGTGCTGGCCTCAGCGTCGCGGCGGGCTGAGGCTGGACGGATGGGAGCCCTGTGCCCAGCGTCCCGGGTTGTGAGGTGCTGAGCTGGCCAGAGAAGGGGCTTTGCCTTGGCACCCACAGCCCTGAGGGCTCCGGGAGCCCAGCTCCAGCCCTGCACTGCCCACAGCATCAGGCAGAGTCAGCCGGTGTGCTTCAGGGCAGGCCCAACAGCCGGCGGGAAAACCAGGGTCGGTGGGCAGACCCGGGGCCCTGCTGCAGTCCAGCCGCAGCAGGGGATATCCTGACCCCAGGGGTGGGGCGGCTGGTGGCAGGGCGTGGACTCCGGTCCAGCTCTGCCCCGTGGCCAGTGCCCTCCCGTGGTCCCCTGGCCAAGCCTCAGTTTCCTCATCTGTTGAGTGGAAGGCTTGCTTGCGGCCTCTGTCCCCCAGGGCCGTGTGTGCAGGGATTGTCCGGGTCGTGTGCCATTCTTGGATGAGGTCAGAGTGTGAGGGACCTGGGAGGGGTCACCCCGCTTCCACTGGGCGGCACCCACGCTGCAGGGTGGCACCTGGAGACCCCCAGGCCAGTGCTGTCTTCTTGGTGGGGGTGGGGCCGTGGGCAGCCTCACAGTCCTGGGCACTGTCCATCCCCCCAGAACTGAGGCTGGGAGGAAGGGTGTAGTCATGGTCAAGGCCGCCCACTCGGCCGCTCCCCTGGGAGAAGAGGATCTGAGTTCCGGGCTATCCTGGAGGGCAGACAGGACCCTCGGCCCAGGGCATCAGGGGGGCAGGTCGTGAGTTCCCCATGGGGGGAGGTGTGTAACCCAGAGTGGAATTCATGGTGGGCACTGCCTGAACCCTTGCGTGGTCTTGCCCAGGACCCCTGAGTGGGGGAGGGATGGTGGGAGCCTGGCACCGTGAGGTCTCTACAGAGCCCTTGGGAGTCGTGTCTGCCATCAGCCAGGCGGGCAGCTTCTCCTGGGTCTGGCCCTCATGGGTCACGTGTGGCTCACGTGAGGCAGAGTCCCTGCCAGGTGGGGAGCTGAGGGCGCCTGCCCCTTGCGGGGGCCGTGTCTCGCTGGTTAGTCTTCAGGGACCATGAACTGCTGCTTATGCGCCCATGAGTGGAGTGTCCCATCCACGTGGTCATAGCTGCCAGCCGAGTGGCAGAGGGGCGTCCTTCCAGCATGTGGGTGGGAGGGTGGACTGACTTCGGGGCAGCTCTGTCAGGACAGGACAGGGGGGAGGGTGACAGTGGCCAGCTCACCAGGCACTTTCTGAGTGCCAGGCACTGTCCTGAGGGTCTTAGAGCTGGGCTCCCCTCTGCAAATCCC
>NW_011476811.1:9186-11041 GCF_000754665.1 Bison bison bison | reverse complement strand
CAAAAAACACCACCACAGCTGCCTCTGCCACTGCCTTCTCCCTTTCTTGTCTCTACAGATTGTTTTTGCTTGCCTTTTTATGTTTTGCTTAAAGTTGGACATACTGTATTGGGTAATAGGAAGTGATTGATGTAGACAAGCCTCTTTCATAAGGATTTATATTAATCGGCCTAGTTTTGTACTGTGTTTAAAATTATTGCATCTGTAGGCTTCAGAGGTTTTTAATTTCATTATTGTCCTTGTTTTTTTCTACCCTCTTGATACTGGGCTTGCGAAGTACTCCTCCTCAGAAAGTCTATCTTGCAATTTCTTTGGCTATAATCCAATACTATTTTACTGGAACATTCCCAATATTATTGGCTGTGGTGGTAAGATAAGGGGGAGTAGAATCATTTGATAATTTTATGTTTATATTTTAGTCTCTTAGAGAGTCTGCATCTCAGAGCTGTGACTTCACAAATGTTTCTCAAGTGGTATAGCTTCTCCATTAACCTCCTGAGTAATACAGGAAGGCTGTAGAGGGGACTGGACTGGAAGAAATGTTCTTCCTCCATCAAAAATAAGACTTTGTTAGTCTTTTCCTCTTGAGAGTAAGCCTTTGTTCTGGGGAAGAATCTGGAGTATTTCACAATGTTAATTAACTCCTTTTATCCCCAGCCAGAGTCAGATCTTCCTAGATCTTTACCATGAGAACCTGGTAGTCTTCATGGTGGTAAAGTTCATTAAATTGTGGGATCCTTTTCAGAAATGAGGGTCTTCAATAGTTGTTTTTTTTTACCCTCAGCATAGTCCATAGCCTCCTGTATTTCATCAGAATTACCATTTAAGGATTGATACCTGTTTATGGCTCTAGAGGCTTTTGTTCCAGATATGCAGGGGTCACCCGTGACTGATTTTTGTCTATCTCTCCAGATTTTGGTCCATCAGTTTGCCCTGAAAGTTTATTTCTCTGATAGGTCCAATGAAAGCATGTGATTTTCAGCTTTTTCAGATTTTTTCTTGTAACAAAGCGTGCATGTGTGCTACGTTGCTTCAGTCATGTCCGACTCTTTGCAACCCTATGGCCTGTAGCTCACCAGGCTTCTCTGCCCATGGGATTCTCCAGGCAAGAATGCTAGAGTGGGTTGCCATGCCCTCCGCCAGGGCATCTTCCCAACCCAGGGATCGAACCTACATCTTTTACATCTCCTACAATGGTAGGCAAGTTCTTTACCACAAGCACTACCTGGGAAGCCCAAGCTCTTTACATATCAAAGTTGAAACTGGAAATTGTCTTATAGCATTATAATTAGTTCAATGAAAATACATTTTTCAAATTTTACATTCAATCACATTAAATGTTATCATATTCATTGTCCCACTTATTTACATCTTCTTCTTGGATAACTTTTGTATTTCTGAAAAGTAATGTAATACTGGAACTAACTAAACAACAACAATTTAAAGCATATTTTGGACAATAGTTTCTCTCCTATAAAAATACCAAAGACCAACATTTTAAAATGAAATTTTAATTAAGCTATCACTATGTATTCAATATAGTTACTTTTTCTCATTTAATAAATCATTGATTTTTGTTTGGAATAGATATGATGTGAAAAGCTTAAAACAGAATTAGGGATATTGACCGAAAATCTTTACCTAAATCTCAATGTTTTAAAAAATAGTCTTTGTGCCTACAAGAGTTTAACCAACCAATGTCATTTTCATTTGTCCTTCTTATTTATAGATGACCTAGTTAAGAGGTGTTCAATATAAACTGCCAGTTGTAAGTAATCATATATTCGGTTTGATCATTCTTTTTACCCCTGGATTGGTTCTTTGTTAGTGTTGGAATAAAATTTTATTTTTCCTT
>NW_011476811.1:7150-9086 GCF_000754665.1 Bison bison bison | reverse complement strand
ATTTATGGTCTCTCAATTCATATTCTCCTACTATACCATTATAGAATGGATCAAGAGGTAATAACAGTGGAAAATTTAGAAATATGACATTGTTTAAATATTGCTACTAATTACTAATATCAATGCCTTTTATCATGTGTTTGCTGAGTTCAAGGCACTAAGATTTTATTTTCAGAATCAAACATATGGGACAAAATTTAATATCTCAAATTTAAAAGCTAAGTTAAACAGGTTGCCAGTTTATATCATTAGAACATGAAGGGACCAGTAATACATTTGATTCCAATATCTTTATCATTAACTATTAAGTGGACCTGACACAAATGCTTGTTTATAGATTCATAATATCTTCACATAAACATTGATTATGAATTGAGCAAGAAGATATCACCAACTGTTTTGCAGAATCACTATTATTATTTTATTATTTGAAAAGTTTACAGCTTTCTAAGACAATCAACCAGTATTAACCAACAAAAGTCACATGGCTTCACCAGTGTCTCCTCACGTCCTAAGTCCTAGCATGAAATACTATTCCAAAGAATGACACAAGAGATCATACTGGAATTTTTATTCTCAGCCAAATCCAGTGGCATCTAACTTGAAAAATTGATTTCCAGAAAGCAATTGTATTATATTTCTCAGCATTTATCTTTGGGTACAGTGTATAATTTATTTTCATTTATTTTAGTATAAATTCTTAGTTCTGGTCAATAATACTAGATTAAAGAGGAAAGGTTTTCTTCATAAGCATGGGGCTTTGAATGAAATGTAGTACTCTTCAGAACTTTGCCTTGTAAAGTAAAAATAGTAAACTATTTTTGCTTTTGTATTGTTCTCTGAAGCAGATGGCATTGAGTAAAAGTTCTGAAACTCACTAATAACTATCCATTCACACTGCATCTTCATTAAAGGAGAGTGCTCTACACTGAGTTACACTACTGCTTTCAGGAGGACCACTTAACTTCCACATATGAGGGAACATATATATATCTATCATTTTGCCTTTTTAAATAATTTCCAAGAGATCATGGACTTTACTTTATTACATTAATGTACCTGTATGTCAATAGAGTTTTGCCAAGAGAACACACTGGTCATAGCAAACACCCTCTTCCAACAACAAAATAGATGACTCTACACATGGATATCACCAGGTATTCAAAACGGAAATCAAATTGATTATATTCTTTGCAGCCAAAGATGGAAAAGCTCTATACGGTGAAAAAAAAAAAAAAATCAGCAACTGACTGTGGCTCAGATCATGAAATCCTTATTGAAAAATTCAGACTTAAATTGAAGAAAGTAGGGAAAACCATTAGACCATCCAGGTATGACCTAAATCAAATCCCTTATGATTAAAAAGTGGAAGTGAAAAATAGATCCAAGAGATTAGATCTGATAGATAGAGGACCTGAAACTATGGATGGAGGTTCATAATGTATAGGAGGCAGTGATCAAAACCATCCCCAAGAAAAAGAAATGCAACAAAGCAAAAGGTTGTCTGAGGAGGCCTTACAATGAAATAAGTAAAGAAGAGAAACAAAAGGCAAAGAGAAAAGGAAAGATATAACCATCTGAATGCAGAGTTCCAAAGAATAGCAAGGAGAGATAAGCAAACCTTACTAAGTGAACAATGTAAGGAAATAGAGGGGAAAAAAGTAAAATAAGAAAGACTAGAGATCTCTTCAAAAAAATCAGAGATACCAGGAGACATTTCAAGGATTGATAGGCACAATAAAGGACAAAACTGGTAAAGAATGAACAGAAGCAGAAAATATTCAGAAGAGGTGGTAAGAGTACACAGATCAGTGTTGTATAGTGTTGAAAAAAAGATCTTAGACCTGCATAACCACAATGGTGTGATCACTCACCTAAAGACAGACAATCTGGAGTGTGAAATCAAGTGGGCCTTAGGAAGCATCACTACGAACAA